>NC_040892.2:1837500-1955000 GCF_900634795.4 Betta splendens | reverse complement strand
TGCACCAAGAGCGCCCCTTCTAGGCCGGAGCAGGACCTGCTGACAGGAGGCTGTTTTATGGCCCAGGATAATTCTAATTAAAATATCATTTTAAAGTTATAAACCTTTTATAATGAAAACCCTGAATCAGACTTGATTATGACATTTTTATAATAACGTTCTTCCATCGGTATTAAAGCAGAGCAGACATGAAGCTTCTTCATCTGCTTTTAATCAAGTTCTGCATGTGGATCTTCTGCTGCTGCTTCTGCATGACAACGTGTACATGTTGTAGTAAACCTGGCAAATGTCCCCCCAAATCAGCTGCAACGCTCAACTATGACTCCAGAAATTACCTTAAAAGCAGGAAAAAGGCTGTGCTGCGTGAAAGTGAAAGCGCTTCACACTCACTCACACACAGCATTGTTGGAGACAAGCAGAGAAAGAGAACAAACAGCCGTGTAATGTGGCGGCTCCTTCCCATTGACACGGGCGCTGGAATTCATGGAGGGGGGTCAGTGTGTGTGTGTGTGTGTCCGTCCTGTCACATTATCCTAATGATTAGCATTACTGACGACTAATGGGAGAAGGAACAATGAGCGCCGTTTGTCCTTTTGCTCTCTCTTTCCCACTAACTTTCTTTTTGTTCGCTCTCTTCTTTGGTTTTAATCTCTGACCCTTTTTTTCTCTATACAAAGAAAAAACTGATAACATTTGATAAGCAAATGATGAATTATATTATTGGACTGTGTTCAAAACACACACTCCTGCGATCCAACATGATTCAGCGATCCAGCACCATTAAAAACAGCTTGGCTGATAACATATAATGACAGATCGCCATCGCTAAGCCCTGTAATGTAGCTCGGATGCCGAGAACCAATAAAGCTGTTTGTAATCAGCTAATGATAGATCGTCAGGGTTGAGGTTAGTTGATAGCCATGATTTGAACTCATTGCAAAAAGGTGGGTGGGATCGAGAGGCCAGAGGGGAATGAAGACTGACATGAAGGAGGAAAAATACGAAAAGAAGCTGCAAATACAGTGAAGAAGAACTCTGACACTGTGCTCGTTCCTGCCTCCAGCCTTCTGTGTCTTTAAAAGTAAAGGGACTATTCATATGCGCAGTATTTATACTTATACTTGTCGTGCAGTATCACAGAATCAACTTACGGATGTGTATTTGGCTGAAGCCAGGAAGGAAAAACATTTAGGAAAACTATGCATGACTTGAGTCCAACGTTCATGCTTCAGACTTTGGCTGGAGCGTTTGTTCCTCTGCTGTTGAATCCAAACCAAACTGCTTCTGCTGCGATGGAGATCACTGCTCCTTCACTGAACCATGCAACTGACTGCTCCTTGTTTTATCGCCTCACTTTAGCTCCTCTCTGTCAGATCCCTGGAACCCTACAGTACAGTAGGGGGACACAGGCTGCGAAGGACGAGGGAGCTGAGTTCATGATTTATGCGATCTGCTTTGGAACCTCTGCGACGGGAGCCTCGCGGCCGCTTCGACGGCTGCATCCTTTATTCCTCACGCTGTCGTTTCCTGCTCTTTGTTGACAACTAATACATCACGTGTGTGAGGCCCGGCGACCGGGTCACTGCGCTGTCAGCTGGAGTGAATTGAACCACTGCAGAGAGGAGAGGTCACATCAAATATGTGCTCCATAAATCAGAAAAGATCAGTGTGAATTACAGCCTGGCTTAAAACACGGACACCTGATATTAGCTCCATATTCCAACTATTTCAGGTGTTCCTGTGTCGCCCCTATGAGCAAAGCCCCTTAACTGACACCGACACCATGGAGCAGCACTGACATCAGCACTGTCTAACAGATACCACTGATCTGACAGAGCTCAGAACATCCTGCTTGGCTCGGACGGGCCTGCGCGCAGCTGTTGCGAGGAGGACCTGATTGAAACCATGCAGCTTAAAGTCTCTATGCAAACATTCCATTAGAATAGCATTAGCGCATTAGCCAGAATCCCAGTCATAATAGGCTCAGAGTTGTTCGGAGCGGCATGAAGCGCTGTCTCCCCGTCTTTTCATTGTTTGCTCCAGTCGGCCGTGCGCTGCCTGTGCTCCTCTTGCTTTCAGGCGGTCACAGTGTGTGTCTGCCGCTGCCTCTTTGCCCTTTCTCTATCCCTTTTTGTGTATAGAAAGGTTCCAGACTGTGCCTCCACAGTTATGTGACACCTTTCATAACTCCATAAAGAGAACATGGTGTATGAAATAAGACAGCACAGGGTGCTCCTCCACAAAGCAGCTGGCTGAATTCCCAATGATGGCCTCCAGCTTCACAGAACAGACTCTTTCTCTCTGTCGGTCTTCCTGCGCGTCTCGCTGTCGGACCGGCCTGGTTCTGAGTCTGACAGCGGAGTTTAAGGGAGTCAGCTGTTTGGAATCAGACTTGGGGGTTCGGGCGGTATCTGCATGTCCCGTTTCTCCATCTCGGTGAGTGATGGCGGTTGGCTGTTTGTGCATCTGGCAGACTGACACCTCTGATTGGTCAATCCCTGCCTGTCACTCATTGCGCCTTCACGGACGCCGCAACCAAGAGGCAATTCCCGCCGCGCTGACAGAGCCTCAGGCTATTATTGCCATTGTGACATAGAGCTTTGCCTCTAAGTGAGACTAGAAGCATCCAAACTCAAAGGCTTACACCCGCTCAAATTCCTATTTTGCACAGTAAAACGCGGCGCTGATGGGATTTTCAGGGATAGAATGGCAGTCTGTGCTTTCATTAGTATGCTGGCATTATGTCGACCTCTGAGGCTTCCATGCTTGTACCTTCTCCTCACCTACAAGTGTCCTGTCTAGCGCCGCAGTGATGCACTCGTACTTCACCCTTCTCTGTGTTTCAATAAAAAGATGAGGTTGTTGTCAAGGTGGTGTTGGAGTCAGAAATAGTCCAAAGGTACCGGGTGCACCTTCTGTTGAGCACAACAAAGGGCAAAGTGTGAAGCGTTAAGAATTTGACCCACACCTGACACAAAAAGCAATTGACAGCCTGGTCAAACGTGGTGCAAGAGAAGAGCAGAGGAAAATAATTGGCCTTCGCCTCCATCTCCTGCTAAGAAGGTAAAAGATGATAACTATCGATAGCTAGTTTTTACCTGTCACCTTGTATTACCTGCAGCGTGACACCGCGCTAGACTCAATCCCCGGTTAACCCAAGTGTTTGACCTGCTCCCGTGCTCCTGACAAAGGCAATTAATCCTCACGGAGCCCCTGTTCTACAGGAGGAGCTGCCTCTGAAGTGAAGAGATGAATCTTCTCTGTGAAAATCATGTAGAACTTAACTCTAATCACCAGGAACCTTTTCAGAGAACGTTGTTTGGCTGCTTTTGTTCATCCTTAGGTCAGACCGGTCCGTCGCCGTGACGATGATGCAGCTATTAAAGGGAATTGAAATGACGTGTGGATAAAGGCTCAGGCATGTGACGCCATGGAGCTCCAATGTTTCCAGTTCCAGTAAGAAAATGACTTCTAAATGTGCACATTAGTCACGAGTGGCACTGCTGTTTCACCAACTTTCCTCAGAATCATCACTCCAATGAAGTGAAATAATAAGGCAACGCAGTAAGAATTAAGTAGCATGAAAGGAATGTCCTGCCTTCAGAGGGTGCGAGAGCCGCCTGAGAGAAGGGAAGCAGAGTCACATATTTACAGCACATACTAGATTTATCTCATAAATGAATTACAGAAATGATTTAGAACCTAAAACAGTGAGAGAAAACTACAAAAACAGAGGGCGGATGGATTTACAGTGTTACTTGGGCCAGACTCACATTCATACACTGCCAGGTTCCATGCTTTGTGTGAATTGAGTTTGCGGGTGTGAAACCCAGGTGGTCATCGCGTAGCTTCAACAGTCCTTATCACCGGAGGAAGGGAAAGGCTGAAAAGTCACAACAATTCCACGCAGCGCTCTGAGGGCGAGAGTGTGTGAAGCTCGCTGAGAATTTCTCCTTATTTGTTGCGAAACGTAAGCCATTATTTCCAAGGTCTGAGCGAGATCTGTGATGTCAGGTGGCTGAAGCGAGAGAGAGAGAGAGAGAGAGAGTGTGGGGGGGGCCGGGCGAGAGACAGGCCGGAGGGAGAAGCTAAGTGTCCCAGTGTAACGGGCGTCTTCCCGTGTGTGACCGCGGAGCGTGGAGTTCAATGCAGACCTTTCAGCGTCTCCCTCCCCGCCGTCGCCTCCGCTTCATGTTTCCCTCTTCACCTTTTGCACCCGTTCCCTCTCGCGCTTTGGTTTTATCAAGTCCCGATGCTCTTGAAGGGTGCTCATCCTTCTTTCATTCACTCGTTCATTCATCTCTCGACCACAGCTGTTTCCAGTTGACCCAGATGCATGCCTGAAATGCCAGGGCGAGTGTGTGAATGTGACGGGAGTGAGGCAGGAGGGCGATAAGAGGAGTGGAAAGGGAGTGGAAGCAAAGGAGGGAGCGGCCGTTGGATGAAAGTAGACGATGCAATAAAGGCCGCATCCACTGACAAACAGACATACACGCAGATTAAACACAAGCTGCTCTTCCTTGTTTTATTACTTTGTTTTTGCTGAACTTTATCTCAATGGGTTGAAGGCGCTTCTTAAATGCACTTATCTTAACTTGGCACTCAGACATAAGTGTGCTTTTAAAATGACGTTCAAGTGCACACAGTCAGTCACATATACATAAAACTAAATACTGGCATTAAAGTAGACTCCCTTTAATTGCACACAGCCACATACACACTGACACATGCAAGCTTCAGAGCACTGGGTAAAAATATTACAGCACAATTACATTAGCGTTAGCCACGGCAGCTGGTCTGGACAAAGAGGCACCGCCGCGTCTCTGTCTCCCTGTGACT
Source organism: Betta splendens (assembly GCF_900634795.4). NCBI lineage: Eukaryota > Metazoa > Chordata > Actinopteri > Anabantiformes > Osphronemidae > Betta > Betta splendens. The sequence continues at coordinate 1,950,161 of NC_040892.2, read as the reverse complement.
TTGTGCTACGCTTCTGTTTACATTCTTCTTTCTCCCACGACACATGACTAAGCTGATCTAAGATGCCGTGAGCCCAGGATTGGCCGAGTCAAACAGAGACTAAAGCCATCTGCCTAAATGAGTTACGCCGTTCAGGGCAGCGCGGAGGATCATGCTCCTCGCTGTCGCTCTTCTAATATAAAAAAGGTCATGTTAAACTCGAGGACGGACGGACGGACCGATACCTGTGTGTTTAGCATCGACTGTGGTTTCAGTAAGAACACATTTGAAAGTGAACTGAAATTCCCTTGAACTCTTGAAGGTTAGGATTTGTTGTGTTCTCAAAAAGGTCTAAGATGCTTCACACTGAATATCTTCATAGGACCAAACGTTTTGAATGAAAAGCGCAGGCTGGCGTAACGTCACCAATGAAGAAAAGGCACGTAGACACACACGGACCAACGCCGAGGCTCCAACACAACCAAATAGCCTGTACACCAGCATCTGCAGCCTAGCAACCAGACCACTGGACGTCATTGTCCCTGTGTGTGTGTGTGTGTGTGTGTGTGTGTGTGTGTGTGTGTGTGTGTGTGTGTGTGTGTGTGTGTGTGTGTGTGTGTGTGTGTGTGTGTGTGTGTGTGTGTGTGTGTGTGTGTGTGTGATGCCTGTGACAGCTTTAGGATTAGTGAGAGAAAAGGATGGGGGGGGCATGAGAGGCAGTGGACATAGAGTCTGGAGACTGCTTCCTACAGGACGTCACACCCACTTCTGAACCATAAAATCATTCTAATAGTTAGAGCCAGTGAAGTCGTAAAGAGCAGCTTATATTAAAAACAAGAATTGTAATATTGTAAATATGTTTTGCATTTGTAAACTATTCTGATATTTACCATTTGAGCAGTACTCAAATGAAAGGGGGGGGGTCAAAGATCCAAAGAGACAATTAACATGCGCTTGTTTCCTCAGCTTTCAATCTTCTCCCCTTTTTATTTGGTGTCATCCCTCAATGCTGCTGCTGCTTAATGAGCCACAGGAAGTTCTGCTTGAGCTTCATTACCATTTAAAAGTAACTTACAGTAACTGAGCGCTTCCCTTCGCTGCGTGTGCAGGTGTGTGTTTCACCAAATCACATTCACTGTTTAGAAATTCAAACCAGATGATGAAAGCGCACTAATTCTGATCCGTTTATTCATGAGCTCCGGCCTGCGTCCTGGTGACTGAGGTAAAATCTGCCAGGGTGTGTGAACAGGAACTCTATACACGTCTCATTTTCATTTGAAATATTGTTTATTTGCTTTAATATTTGCACTTTGTTCTGTCTTTTTTTCTACAGGTGCATTATCTCTGGTTCTTTCTTCTTCTTCGTTTCAGCCTCTATTTTTCTTCAATGGCCACAAAGCTTTTGATGTTATTATTATTGAAGCGGCTCAGCGGCAGCTTTTTGTACGCGTGGATGTGTTGTCTGCCGGAAATTTACAGGCACATTAGTGAAGTCTGATAAAAGAACGAGGCCTGTTCGCATCTCTCGCTCTGCATTTTCGTTTCCTCATACAATGTTCTGAACTATTCCTACCTCATAACTCTTCTATTTTCCTCTTTCATCCTTGCCTCCAGATGCACCTGTGTTTTTCCCCATCATGTCCTTATTTCCCTCATTCTTTCTTCTTTTGTTGCTCTCCTTGTTTATTCCCTGGTGTTCATTCATTGCCTGACACAAAGCCTTCTTCTACATTAATAAAGTAAGCTGTAAAGTAAATGAATGAGGAACTCGGATCATTTGTCCATTTCAATTTGTCCTCTGTCGTCCGCGGTTATGAAGCCACGATGAGCAGCCGTCTCCTGGTGGATCTGAGGTCATTTGGCATCAGTCGCTCACATCACGCGCTCCTCCCTAACAAACCACCTCTGTGTCCCCTTGGAGGAGCCCCACGGCGTGAACTGTCCTTTCAGGTGTCACAGCGGTGGCTTGATTGACGTCACCGGTGTCTGGCAGAATAAACTGAATGAAAGGAGTAAACACAGCGAGTTCAAATAAGCCACTCCAAACATGGCTCATCCCATTCATGCTCGGTTTCCTTCATCTCTATCTCAGCTCTCGCCTCTGCTGTTTTCTCTTTAGTTCTGGGCTTTGAACTCTTCCAGCTTCTTAATAAGCTGGTTAGGTTGATTGTGGCAGCTTAGGAGATGTTTGTCCTTCCTGACAATGAATGTGTGCCGGCATGTTTGTGTTCGGCGCTGTTTATGGCTCTCACTGAAGCTCTGGGATGAGGAGCCAATTGATTAGAATGGCCCCAATTAGTTTGCGTGATTAATTGACTGTGATTGGATGCCGTCCCTGGTCCCTTATCGTTGACGCTATTGACAGGCTAATTAGTTGCCATGGCGACCACTTAAACACAGCTGCTTGTGACCCGGGCCCGGCTCTGGTGTTTGTGTTTACACCTGCGCCTTCACAGAGGATGCGACGTTCGTGTCGGTCAAACCTCAGCTCAGACCAGAGCAGCTGTGGTCAAACACCCACTGCACCACGTCGGAGGTTCTGTGACTGCCCGGCTGAGCCTCTGTGGAATCCATTCCCCTTCTGAAGTTTCAAACTTGGAGGGTATTACGCAGCTTATGCCATGGCCTCTTGCCAACAAAATGCCACACACTCTATCAATCATTATTACTCCCACAGTAGAACTGGGGCCAGGAGTTTTAATCCTGACAAGCAATAAAATGGGAAATTTCCATCTTAAGAATTGAGAATAGTGACGCATACTGCTCCACAACATTATTAAAACTGCCTGTGTGCTGCAGATAACATTACGCTGGTGCTCCCTGCTTTTCACATGCTCAGGCGTCCTCTCCTTCCCTCCTGTCACAGACTCGCTCTCTAACTCACTCATACCTACACTGTCACTTCCCTCTGTTCTGCTCAGCTTTAGTTACATTTCTTTGGCTTCACAGTAGCTAATGTTGTTTGGGTCCACGTCTTACTTTTTAGTTCCCTTTTCGTCCAGTTATTTATCCTTTTGTCCATGTTGTTTGTTGTTGGTTATTATAGAGGCAACTATAACCCTTGTATTATTTTAATTATGGTATTTTCATATTCGTACACTGTGTGGTTAAATAGACTCGCTGCATATTGCAATGAAGCACCACATGAAATCCAAAGGCTCTAAGTTACTGCAGGTCTTGTTATTGTTGTGTGCCAGAGTAAACAGGGGTAAAAGGCTACACGGCTGTGGTGAGAATGAGGGGGTGGTGGACGTGTGCACGGATGACTAGTTGTAAAGAAAAGACTCTAATCCTGGAGGAGGCCGAGGATGGCACAGCGCCTTGGCCTCCTCTCCTCTGCTACAACTCCCAGTATCTGCCTCCTCCTGTTTCCTCCCAGCTTCTTACTCGTGGGTGAGCTCTGGAGACTAGATGTGCCACGTACAGTAGATACTTTACTGGATCTAGTGACGAGGTCACTGCTTCCTGTGCTGGAAGTGAAAAGATCAGTGCAAGAGGATTTCTAAAGTTTGAAACCAGTTCCCTCAGTTACGACATGCGCAGGAGTCCAGGCGTTGGCTGGAATGTGAGGCAGGAGTCACAGCCTCATGCAGAGTGATTGACACGCAGTGATGTGTGGAGCAGAGCCCGTAATAAGATTTATTCTCTCAAAACAAACTGGGCTTGAGTTTTATAGAAAATATACAGTAGGAGACACTGTAAACCTTAGAAAAACGCTTTGCGTCGCCATATGCATAATTGAATCATTCACTCTCTGAATTGAATTTTAAGTGTAAATAAAATAAAAACCCATTAAAATCGCATAGAACAAAACCAGGGATGCAGCGTTTTAACTGAGAAGCAGTGAGATGTTGGATCAGGATTAAAATAAAATAAGTTATTCAACAATAATATGAAATGTGTAATGAGGCACAGGTCGCCTTTGATACGCGGCGCTCGCATTATGTGTTTTTCTCATTGGTTCCTTGTTTGTCTTCCTCTCTGTGTAGTTCCCCCCCGGGAGCCTGCAGTGACGTGTCGCTCCAACACCTACCCCAAAGGCTTCTACTGCAGCTGGCACCAGATGCATCCCACGTACATCCCCACCACCTTTGAAGTGGATGTGCAGTAAGTGTGGCTGCTTTTGTGTGGCAGGAAAGGGCTCAGGACGAAGAAGTGAACGAGGAAAAAGTTTTGGAATCGTTTTGGACACAATGAAGTTAATTAAAAACTGGAAATGTTGTGAATCAATATAGCAGAAGGAGTGGATCCAGAGGCGTGTGACCCCGGCTCCCTGATCCCACAAAAGAAAATAAATGAGCTTTTTTGATAATCAACATAACCTTGATGTGCATCTGCTGCATTTAAATGAAGCAGCCGTCGTTACGTTCTAAAAGATGATTGAATTTTCCCTTAATGACATTTGTGAAAATATTTCTGGGTGATATTTGTCATTCTTTAGTAAAAGCACACATGCCCACTCCCAACGGGAGGTCTTTTTATCTTCCACATACAGGTACTCTTCTATGGAACATGTGCAATCACAGCATTTCACAAATTACAAATCAGGTGTTTGAGAAAAGCAGCAGAACGTGTGGGCTTTAACACAGACCCTGAAATGGAACCATCTAAATACGATGGGAAGATACGATTTTTGATCTTATTTTCAGCAGCAAACGAGGGGATTTGAAAGAACAAAAAGAACAAAATATGTTTAGAAACTGTAAATTGTGCCCACGTCGTTTGTCCAGGTCTAAATCCGCCGCGTCCTCGTTTGCTTTTCCTCAGACACGTCCAGCGTTCGTTGGAGGTGCAGAAAGACTCGGTCCACAAGAACCGCTGCCACGTCCGCTTCCCGGAGGTCTTCTCCAGCTTCCCCTACAAGGTCAACGTGACGGCGGTCAACGCGCTGGGCAAAGCCTCCACCACCATATCATTCGAAGAGTCCAGCATCGGTAAGATGCAGCACACGCGGACTGAACCCAGGCTCGAATCAGAGCCAGGGGAGCGGGATCAGTGTTTTATTACCGTTCTCAGCTCACAGCACAGTGACATTTTAAAAAATATAGCACACGATACAGCAGATTATTCATGCTGCGGGCTATTAATGCATGTCATTAAAGTTTTTGTCTGTTTTAACTAAGTTCAGGGACGAATCTAAGCGACTTTTCCCACACAGGCTGACAAATATTTGGCAAAGCAAAATGCGGAGCGTCAGGGCATGGCTTTGACGATGCCCACCCCTGAGCAATGGTAATGCATCTGTTTGACCACAGATGAGTGATTTCATTCACTTCTGGTTCCCTTCTGAGATTTGCTGCACACACAGCAATGATCGGTGCCAAAAAGACAAAGAGAATTGAAATTTCAATGGCCAAATAAATGTCACCGCGCTAAAGGGAGTGTAAAGCTTTTTTTTTAATTTCTTTCTTCAACCAGCAGCTTAGTCCATTAGTGAGAATCCCACTGACTGCAGCCATGTCATTACTAAAGGCGCTAGATAATAAACACGCTACCTCTGAACCGTTTCTGGAGCAAACAGTATTTAATTGAGGCTCGGCCAGAATCTGACAGCCGTAAATCAATGGTTTGGTTCTGTTCACTGAAATGTGCCTCACAGCAGCTGCCGCATAAGCAAAGTTTAGCGCCTTCACTCCCAACCTCCGTGCTCATGTGAGGAATAGTCTGACAGCACGCCGGTGGATTGCAGAGTTTTTGTTCACTCAATGTGCAGAAAGCTACATAATAACAGAAGGACTCTCAGAATTCATAAGCGCGTGCGACTGGAAAGCAGTGAAGAGGAGAAATTCATTTTAAAGCAGGAATGAGGAGCGCTTTGGTAGATAAGGAAACGTGCAGCCAGCAGCACCAGCTGCTGTTGGACGGCTCCGAGCGTGATACGTGTGTGAGACGCACAAACACACGGGGTCTGTGGGCAATTGTGTGGCTTGATAGGGCGAGGTACAGAAACACAGAGAGAGAGAGAGCGAGAAGTTACCAAATGAGGCGGTGACATGCTCTGCCAAGCTCTGGACACAGGACTCATGAAAATGCTAATGCTAGCAGGATTAAAGCCTCGCCGAGGAAATATCCTTCACCACTGGTGATAGCAAAATACCCACTGCTCTTTTCTTTTCCTCTGCATTCTTTGTCGTCGCCCTTCTTGTGACTTTGTACTTTCTCCTCCTCCACCTTCCACCACTTTTATCCTCCCGTCCTGTTCCGCCATCACTGGGCCGCGTGTGACAAACAGGTTTTCTGGTGATTTAGTTTTAATTACAGACATTGTGATCAAGAACCCGTTAAGATCTCAATCTCCAGCCAGTTAGTAATAAAGGTTTTGTGGCCTTTCCCTTTTTCTTCTCGTTGTTCCTCTGTCTTTATGTTGGTACAACATTTTGTCATATTATTTACCTTTTCCCACTTTTTCCTCAGCTTTTCATGACTCTATTGTGAAAAGTCTCTCTCATGTCATTCCAACGTGTAAGTTTCAGGGACAAACGAGGCAGATCGTAAATAAATAAAACGATTTCACGCTCCTTGGTGCATTTCCTCAGTCAGAGTGAAGGAGGTGGATGGTTCTTCACTGTCCTTGTTTATCCGACCAAGTCCGGGCTGAAATTAAACGAGGTGAAATTCTGTGCGTGTCTACATTTAAAAAGAGAGCCCTCAAGCAAGATCAAGACTCATCAGCTCATAACTTGAAGCTTTCTAGTGTCAGGAGGATCAAACGATAACCGACTAACTGATCTCATCTAAGGCTTCTACAGTTAAAGCATTTTGACTTGGAAGAAACAGTATTTCTTGTTAATTGTGACATTGAGCCTCTGCTGTCAGTCTGACTGCAGCCTCCATTAACTGAGATTCAAACTCGGACCTTACAGTACTACAATCTAATGTTGATGCATTAGTTTTAGTTTCAGCATCTTGCAGCTCTTTATTATAAGTTGTTGTGCATAAAGACACTACATAATTTGCCCACATTTCATTTACAAGCTGCTTTGCTATAAACGTGTACATATTTGGCTGATTGCAACTTCACAGTCCAATCTCTCGTTAAGGGAGGTCAAAGGTCAGCATGCGCAGCAAAAAGCACAATAGAGCTGGCGGCTTTAGTAACAAATGAACCAGGCGATGCACCAATTACTACCATGCATGTACAGCTGTCTCTGGGAAAACAGCTGATAAGCCTGAGCTGTGTGGGGCGGGAGGAGGCAATACAGCAAATAAAGATTTTACAGTCAGGGGATTTGGAAGAGTTAAAGGCAAGACGTAAAAGAAAATGCAATTTGAAAGCGATTCAGTGAATAAATTATGTGGTACATGAAGCATGTGACGTAAACTTCTATTTTAAAGACAATAAGGAAAATTGCAGCCTATGGAAAACTGAAGCCAACGTGTTCACACTTCATTTCCTAGGCTGTTTTCACCATAGAAATCAGGCTTTGCAGTGATTTTCCCATGTTATTCTTGTTTCTTCCTGCACGCATCATCAAACACTCAAACACTAATGCTACACATCTTCTCTAACCACAATACTACTGTAGTTTTGCCCATTTCTCCAATTTGTTCAAGTGCACTGTTACATGCTATGATTCATCACCTGAGTTAGACATGGTTCTGTTTAAAAAGGGGTCATTTATTTTGCAGTGGAGACATTTCAGAGCTAAATGTTCAACAAACCTGGATATAAGTCAGCACATACAGCTCGTTGTTTGCAGATCTCTGCATAATAAACCCCATCAGGGCGACCTTTGACCTTTGGTTTCTTTACACTAGCTGTGCTGCTTTCTTCTGATTTGCTTCATATTCAAAAGTCTTTAAAAGATTTTCCTTTTGTGCTTCAGCATGCGCTCCCTTGCATCTGTGCTGCACTCGGGTGATACAGTAGCTGATATCACACAGAGATGAAGAAAGAGGAATGCTGTAGTAATGTGTGCGCACGTCTGAGTGAACAGAGGCGTGACAGACGTTTTCAGGCCAAGCACCGAGTGGCTCAACAGTGGGATCCCATAGAATCACACGTATGATCACACTCCAGTTTTTCATTCATCCTTTATTTATTCATTTACTGTTTTTAACCCAGTATCTGAGCTCTGAATCTGTTTCTTCTCAGCGGTGCATGTTAGCATTTTTCTCTCTGCTCTGGTCAGTCTTGGATCATTGTTTTCTCAGTAGTTCTCAAGCTCAATTAAGCTTAAATCCTCTTTTTCTTGGCTTCAGTGCGATGTTACTGTACAAGGGTCGGCCTCTCCTGCCTCCTCAGAGGTCATCAGACGAAGGATGCGTTCATTACCTATGCAGCACAGCTAATAGTCAATGTTTTAAGCCAGATGAACACTTCAAAGCCTGCAGGACTTCTTACCCATACAGATTTCTCTGGACTTGAACATGTTTTCTTACTGTTTAATAAATCTGATGCCAACTGAGAGGAAAGAGAGTGGAATTATTGCTCACTGATCTCCACTGACTCTGTGTTGATTTGGCTCCGCTTATACTTCCCTTTTTAAATTTATGCTCCACACATTGACTCGAAGAAAGTCAAAATGAGATTAACATCTTTTGCTCAAGGGCGACAGCTGTCTTCCTGCTTTTATCTGTCTCTTGCCATCGTTCATCTTTCAAATGGTAAATCATTTGTTCAGTGAAGGTCAAGGTTCTCGCAGAACGGACCCGTGTGTGTTTGTTTCTGAGTGGCTGCTGTTTAGTCCTTGCATCCTCTGGTGCTATATGCTCCATCCAGGCTATAATCGCAGCCCGCCGGTTCTTATTGTTATTCCATGTGTGCGTCTGGTTGAAAAAAGGTTTCACACCGCTGATGGCGGAGCGGTGCGTTCCCTGGAGCGACGGATCTAACAAACCCGGGTCATTCAATACCATATGAAAAGCACTTCATTTAGTTGTGTCTGCGTGAGTTTGTCAGTGAACATGGATTTAGAAATGTGCTTTTTCAACTCGGACTGATGCTTTCTCGTCTTCTCTGTCGCCTCTGTTTCCTTAAACATTCTCAGCTTCTGTTTCAGCGATACATAAATTTAAATGAATTTATAAAAATTCATTTTCCTTTATTACATTCTGGTCTTCAAAGCAACTCTGACCTGTGTGCATTATTAGAGAGATCCAGAAAGGACATGTACAACTCATAAAATGTCTCTTAATTAAAAATGCTGTTGCTCAGTAAGCCACCATTGGTGCGGGCATCGCTATGCATTCTGGGTAACCGCATCACTTGGTTCGACAGATTCTGACTCCTGAGGAGGCAGGAGTGGGACTAGATGCTGTAGATGGTGTCTCTGCAGTGCTACGCTGATGCTAATGCTAACAGATGGTAATGTCACCCAGGTCCTTCTTTAATAACCTGTTCCCATTCACCCAACAGTGAAACCGGACCCCCCGGAGCGAGTGACTGCGACCCCGATCCGTGACAACCCTCGCCGGCTTGAAGTAACCTGGCACAACCCCTCCACCTGGCCCGACATCGACAACTTCCCTTTGAAATACTTCCTTCGATACCGGCCGCTGATCCGAGAGCAGTGGCAGCATGTGAGTAGAGCTGTATGCGTGTGTGGTAACACCTACAGTACAGACTGAGACTGACAGGATCAGGACATGCTTGTACCATGTACATGGATTTAAGCTCATCATTTATTAGTTTGACCTCATTTGCACAATGTAAGAATACAAACTATAGCCAAAAAAATTAGATCTGCTACAGTTTAACTAAATGACTTGTCTCCCTCACACGAGCGGTGACTGAGGTTAGAAATGGTCCAGGGTGTTTGTTCATAGATCTCCATTTACCAAAAGCTATAACAAAAACATATGTTTGAGTAGGATTTATTATTTGGAATTTGAAAACCTCCCGTGAGCTGTTATTATTCCTTTTCTGGGAATATTGTTCTAAAGAATACGACCGTCCTTCCTCCATATTTCAAATTGTGTACCACTTTGATTCATTAATGTTTCTCTGAAGGAAACTTTTTAGAAACTGAAATGACCCCTCGTTTTATTCCATAAGTATCATCAGTTCTATTGTCTATTAGTTATTTAAATGGTGATCATTGTGTATCCAGATCCAGATTTCGGTCCCAGCTGCATCACTTTGGTCCTTCAGACATAATTGCTTAGCTGCTCCTCTGAACTCTATGTTACTGTATCTGACCGTGTCTTGTGGGTTGGGACCCTAAGGGGCTGTATAGTAAAAGCACATATGTGTAGTGTAGGGTTTCTGGGTTATAATGTTGCAGTGCAATTATCATGCCTCACCAAGGTGTTGTTCCAAAAACGTCTCAATGTCTCACATGGAAACTTTGTTCTCCTCCTTTGTTTTACTAGCGAGGCTTTTTTCACCTACTTCAAACTAAGGGGAAATAAAGATGTAAATGCACCTGAGCAAAAGGAAAGAGCGTAAACACTCAAGACGTCCTCAGTTTTAATTATTCCCTAACTGTGCTGTTTCATGGCGGTGAACGTGAGGTTTACTGTCTGTAATTAATCAACAGAAAATTAATCACACCAATTAAAATTCACCCATGCAATTTTGACGGAGGTGTCGAATATGAGGGCTGTTCGGTTCCTGCTCGTCAAATGTGGATGTTTACGCAGTTTTATATCACAAATGTGCGCTCACGCGTGCAGAACATCACTTACTGTATGCTGCACGTGTGTGTGCGCGTTAACGTCACACGCTACATTCTCAGTCACACACACTGCAGAGAGACGCGCTCGCAGTCTGAAATGCTGACAGACACGCCAGCTTCTCATTCTGCAGCTCACCACTAATCAATCAGTGAGGGAAGTGGTGCTTAACGTGTGAGGTGGGAAATCTTAGGTCAATATTTGGTTTGGATAAGACGGTGTAATTTGGAAATTACACAAATATGGTTGATGACAGGCACAAACTGGAGTTTTCTCTTTCTGACGCGGTCTTTGATGAATGCCTTTGTGGACATGGTTTTAATTTGTGTAGCAGTAAATGTGGTTTTGGGGGGGGGGGGGTTCCAGCCCAGTTTATTAGCTGGTAGGTAACAGTGTTTGTTGTGTTCTTAGTCCCATGAGATCTGTTTAAAAGTAGATAATTTATCTGTTTTGACTTCATACATGCATGTTTATACTAATAATAGATTTCCTTCTCCCGATAAACCTCTGTCTGATTTGAGTAGCCCGACTACATAATGACCCAACACATCTCCAGTTGTGTCCGCAATTCAAGCAGACAGGTCTTGCACACACTGAAGGCATGTTTTCTCAGTTGGACTGAGAACAAATCAAATCAGAGCTTTGAGGGCAATGTTAAAGCTACTTTCCACATCCCCGTAGACATGAGATGTAAATTTTGACTTTGCCCATTGCTTCACTCATCCAACGTGCTCTGGCCTGGCAACGCCGACACGCACCAGCAAACAGTTGTTATCACACTCGTCCTGCACACTGAGTCTGGCATAAACACGTCTGCATCCTCCAAACAGGTTAGCGTCTCCCTGAATAATCCTGAGCCACCATTATAGAACAAATAACTGCCTGGAATTTATTCGTTTATTGAAGAGCCATAACTCATATTTACATTTAAAATCACTTATAGTGTGACATTCAGTAAATCATGCAAAATAGTACTACATATACTGTTGAGTGTCTCTATATATTCTGTCTTAAGTATCCAACTCATTGTATTTCACAAAGGTATGATGTTAAATAAAGGCTGAGATCATGATGCTAGTATGAAACGTGAAGAAGAAGAATGTTCAGTGAGTGAGAGATGCAGAGAGAAAATACAAATGGGCGCATGGGAATGAGCATGATTAAACGTATGGGCCTGGAGTAGATAAAAGCGTGAGAGGAGAAGAAGAAAGGAGAACGAGAGGCTACTTTGAAAGTGACGTTTCATAAGCTATCGCTACAAGGTGTTTCAAGTTAAAGGAAGATAGATGAATGTTTCAAAGGACGAAAAGAGAGAATAATGAACAGAAACATCTGGGATGTGTTAGGCCATAAAATAGTGGATAAAGTAGAGAAATGGAGTGGGAGAGAGTTTAGACTAAAAAGAAATAAGATCAAAATAGCACAGCGTGAATTTTAGATGGATTCTACTTGCAAGAATAAAGACAACTGACAATATGATCTTCACATTCAGTAATATAGACAAACTGATGTAGTGCGAGGCAGACGAAGACATGAAAGGCGAAAAACATAGAAGACATAATGACACAGTAACGAAAGCGGGGGTCGGGGTTTGGCCATAGAAACGCTGCTACTTCCATGTTTTCACAGTTTCACACCTTCTTCTCAGATAACTTGGATTCATTACTGGAGCTGCCGTCCAGACAGTTTAAGCCCATCTGTCATTTGTTTGATCTTACTGAACTCCTGGCTCACCCCTCGCATGCAGCATCATGTTTCAGAGGTCTGAGCTCTGTACATTATTCTAAAACACGGTCCTGATGACAAAGTCCTGGATTGTGTGATGTGCGTCCGGATTTGGTCTGCATCTGTTTAATTAATACGATACACAAACACAACAAGCAGAGGGTCGAGACACACAGGGGGCTCTGACGGAGGATGTTTGGCTTTAAAGAGGTCTCGCTATGAAACTTTATGCTGCACTTTATATTATTATTATTAACTATAAATGCAGATGAATTTTAAATATGCAATAAAACAGGAAGACGTGTGTGCATGCATTTACTGTAAGCGATCACACAATTGTTTTGTTACCTGTGGTCTTTTATCCTCGCGCTCCCTTTGCTCAAATATGAACTCAAACCCTCACAGCAATTAAAGCAATGGTGCAGTAACTGCAATGAGAACAATTTCAGAAAGCTCAGAAGTCTCTTTGTGGTGTGAAAATACATCTGCTATGCTATAACTGCCCTCTGGGGACGGAGCTCAACTGCAGCCAACTGAAAACACACATTTCCACACGCACTGCACAGATTCATGCAAAAATGCAGATATGCACACACACACAGATGGTTGCATGCACCCATAGAAACACACTGCTCCTCAGATTAGTAGGAAATCCGTGCTGGCGCTAAGCAAGCGTGGTCACACACTGACTTTATGCATGAATACACGTGTATCAACAAGATAAAGATAGGATTAAAGGTTTTTGCATTGCATGAGTACTTAAATATTCACACACACACACACACACACACACACACACACTCTCTAACACAGTTGTGATATACTGTAATAGACACAAACACTTGGAGAGACAGAAAGACTCAATTAATCAACAGCCAAAACAGTGAAGAAATGTGGACTTGAAAAAATGTCTTCCACTTGAGTAACACAGCTTTAGTCTTAGCATTTATTAATTTATCTGGCAATTTGTCTCCTTTGTCCTTCTGCCTGACATGCTGCACCAGCCCTCTCTCATCCATCTCCCTCATTCTCTCGACACCTTGGTTACTTTGTCACCATTGTCTTTCTGTGCTTATCTACTCAGTCAATTATTAATGGTCTTTGAATTTTAGCCAAAAGTTAAGCAAGCACTCGATCGAAGAGCTGTGTGTGTGTGTGTGTGTGTGTGTGTGTGTGTGTGTGTGTGTGTGTGTGTGTGTGTGTGTGTGTGTGTGTGTGTGTGTGTGTGTGTGTGTGTGTCTACTGTACATATACACACACACACACTCTATTCTCACCCTCCGCGGGTGGTCTCATCCACTTTCCAAGCTCGGGTCCTCTACCAGAGGCCAGGGAGCTTGAGGGTTCTGCGCAGTATCCTTGCTGTTCCTAGGACTGCATTTTTCTGGACTGAGATTTCGGATGTTTTTCCAGGGATCTGTCGTAGCCACTCCTCCAGTTTGGGGGTCACAGCCCCTAGTGCTCCGATCACCACAGGCACCACTGTGGCCTTCACCTTCCAAGCCTTCTCCAGTTCTTCTCTGAGCCCTTGGTATTTCTCTAGTTTCTCATGTTCCTTTTTCCTGATGTTGCCATCGCTTGGTATTGCCACATCCACCACTACGGCTTTCCTCTGCTCTTTGTCCACCACCACAATGTCTGGTTGGTTCGCCATTACCATTCTGTCAGTCTGGATCTGGAAGTCCCACAGGATCTTGGCTCGCTCGTTCTCTATCACCTTGGGAGGTGTTTCCCACTTTGACCTTGGGGTCTCCAGTCCATACTCTTCGCAGATGTTCCTGTATACTATGCCAGCCACTTGGTTATGGCGTTCCATGTATGCTTTGCCTGCCAGCATCTTACACCCTGCAGTTATGTGCTGGACCGTCTCTGGGGCCTCTTTGCACAGTCTACACCTTGGGTCTTGTCTGGTGTGGTAGATCTGGACCTCTATGGCTCTGGTGCTCAGGGCCTGCTCCTGTGCGGCCAGGATGAGTGCCTCTGTGCTGTCCTTCAGCCCAGCCCTTTCAAGCCATTGGTAGGATTTGTTGAGATCAGCCACTTCAGTTATGTTCCGTTGGTACATCCCGTGCAAGGGCTTGTCCTCCCATGATGGTCCCTCTTCCAGCATCTCATCCTCTGTTCTCCACTGCCTGAGACATTCACTCAGCACGTCATCTGTCGGGGCCTTATCCTTAATGTACTTATGGATCTTGGATGTTTCATCCTGGATAGTGGCTCTCACGCTCACTAGTCCTCGGCCTCCTTCCTTGCGGCTAGCGTACAGTCTCAGGGTGCTGGATTTGGGGTGGAACCCTCCATGCATGGTGAGGAGCTTTCGTGTCTTAACATCTGTGGTCTGTATCTCTTCCTTTGGCCACCTTATTATTCCTGCAGGGTATCTGATCACTGGCAGAGCGTAGCTGTTTATTGCCCATTATAGCCAATGGGAAGCCACTTGCCCAAGTATCCATCAAATGTGGCATATACCAAGGAGATGCACTGTCCCCACTGCTGTTCTGCATAGGTCTGAACCCCCTCAGCCAAATAATAAACAAGACTGGCTACGGATACCGACTCCGGAACGGGGCCACCATAAGTCACCTCCTCTACATGGATGACATCAAGCTGTACGCCAAGAGTGAGCGAGACATCGACTCGCTGATCCACACCACCAGGATCTACAGCTCGGACATCGGGATGTCATTCGGACTCGAGAAATGTGGGAGGATGGTGACAAAGAGAGGCAAGGTAATCCACACAGAAGGGGTCTCACTCCCAGAAGGAACAATAGCAGACATTGAGGACAATTACAAGTACCTTGGAATACTACAGGCAAACGGCAACCTTGAACAGGCAACAAGGAATGCGGCAACAGCCAAATACCTCCAACGAGTAAGGCAAGTCCTAAGAAGCCAGCTCAATGGCAAGAACAAATCCCGGGCAATAAACAGCTACGCTCTGCCAGTGATCAGATACCCTGCAGGAATAATAAGGTGGCCAAAGGAAGAGATACAGACCACAGATGTTAAGACACGAAAGCTCCTCACCATGCATGGAGGGTTCCACCCCAAATCCAGCACCCTGAGACTGTACGCTAGCCGCAAGGAAGGAGGCCGAGGACTAGTGAGCGTGAGAGCCACTATCCAGGATGAAACATCCAAGATCCATAAGTACATCAAGGATAAGGCCCCGACAGATGACGTGCTGAGTGAATGTCTCAGGCAGTGGAGAACAGAGGATGAGATGCTGGAAGAGGGACCATCATGGGAGGACAAGCCCTTGCATGGGATGTACCACCGGAACATAACTGAAGTGGCTGATCTCAACAAATCCTACCAATGGCTTGAAAGGGCTGGGCTGAAGGACAGCACAGAGGCACTCATCCTGGCTGCACAGGAACAGGCCCTGAGCACCAGAGCCATAGAGGCCCAGATCTACCACACCAGACAAGACCCAAGGTGTAGACTGTGCAAAGAGGCCCCTGAGACGGTCCAGCACATAACTGCAGGGTGTAAGATGCTGGCAGGGAAAGCATACATGGAACGCCATAACCAAGTGGCTGGCATAGTATACAGGAACATCTGTGCAGAGTATGGACTGGAAACCCCAAGGTCAAAGTGGGAAACACCTCCCAAGGTGGTAGAGAACGAGCGAGCCAAGATCCTGTGGGACTTCCAGATCCAGACTGACAGAATGGTAATGGCGAACCAACCAGACATTGTGGTGGTGGATAAAGAGCAGAGGAAAGCCGTAGTGGTGGATGTGGCAATACCAAGCGATGGCAACATCAGGAAAAAGGAACATGAGAAACTAGAGAAATACCAAGGGCTCAGAGAAGAACTGGAGAAGGCTTGGAAGGTGAAGGCCACAGTGGTGCCTGTGGTGATCGGAGCACTAGGGGCTGTGACCCCCAAACTGGAGGAGTGGCTACGACAGATCCCTGGAATAACATCCGAAATCTCAGTCCAGAAAAATGCAGTCCTAGGAACAGCAAAGATACTGCGCAGAACCCTCAAGCTCCCTGGCCTCTGGTAGAGGACCCGAGCTTGGAAAGTGGATGAGACCACCCGCGGAGGGTGAGAATAGAGTGTGCATACAGTATGCACACTAGCCCTAGAGCATATGAAGTGTGAATGGAGAGCTCCTCTTGTGACTGTCACATTTACGTAGGAGGGATGTTCTCTGAGGCCAGGTGGGCTGGGTTCTAGGCTCTGGGTTCTGGGTTCTAGGCTCTGGGCTCTGGGTTCTGGGCTCTGGGTTCTAGGCTCTGGGTTCTGGGTTCTAGGCTCTGGGTTCTGAGTTCTGGGTTCCCTTCCGGCTTCTGGCCACAGTGACTAAAGTAGTGATTACATCATCTGAGTCGTTCAAACCCAGTGTTACTTCTCTTTGGTTGATTTCTCCTATTCTTCCCCCTTCATTCCACATTTCTAGCACATGTCTGTCTGTCAGTAATACGTGGTTCTGACATCACCCATTTATTCATCCACCTTCCATCCATGCATTACGGCAGCAATCTACCCATCCATCCCTCAAGCCACCCATTTGTATCTATGGGTGCAAATGATAAATGTTGAGACCTTGTTTGTGGAAAACATCCTATCTAAAGGACACTGCAACCGACAGACTATTTATCACAAGAGAACACACACACACGCACACACACACACACATGCGCGCGCACACACACACACACACGCACACACACACACACACACACACACACACACACACACACTAGTTATCTGTTTCTCTCGAACTCACACACATATATCATATATTCAAAGCCTTGATATTTCAGTTTCAAATGTGTTCATATTTCATATGTTCCCTTGTTGTTAAAGTTTTCAAAGTTGTTGCATTTTGCACAATTAAATGTTCACTGATTGATAAATCAAAGAAAATATGTTTCTACCCGGCATATATGGTGGAATATAAAAAAGTCAAATAACACTACTACTACTGCAAACTGAAGTGCTGTCATTACATAATCCATAGTTTTACGCTCTAATAGCAAAATGTGGAAGAAAATACATTTTGTAATCTCCACTCAAGCCAGGACCCGTCACCTGCTGTGCATATATGAGCAATAATTATATTTTACCACTAATAAACACTGTATGTAATAGTTAATAGTGAAACTATTAAGGCACTTACAGTAAAAGCTTTCTTATATTGTGAAAATTATTACAGTATTTGAAGAGGATAATAATTAAAATGCATTTCAGACCAGAGGGAGCTTTAAAAAGTCGGCCTTTATCTGACAGCTCACGAGGCCTCATCTGAAGAAAACACAAGCTGGGAATGGGACACAGGACGCTTCTGTGTCAGAGGGTCTCTGACCGCTCCTCTGAAAGTGGAGGAGTGGTGGAACTAGCAACGAGCAGATGGGGGTCCAGGAGCCGGTGTCCTCAGAGAAGGTGTCCTCAGAGAAGGTGTCCTCACAGAAGCCGGTGTCCTCAGAGAAGGTGTCCTCAGAGAAGGTGTCCTCACAGAAGCCGGTGTCCTCAGAGATGCTGCAGAAGTAGCTCCTCCTGTGTCCAGTGGTTTAAGTCTGGTGCTGTCACTACAGACAGGCGTCATCACTTAGTTCTACTGTAAATTACATTTAAATTCACCACAGACACTGGTCATTTAAACTATAAAGAGACTGAAGGCAGGATCACCAGGACCCAGTTGCTACAGATCTATGTATGTGTTGACTGTCTTGTACAGTATGTGTTGACTGTGCTGTACTGTATGTGTATATCTAGAGTTTAGATGGGATCATTCATATGTTTGCTGGATCTGTGAAGGGGGTGAATGAATGAATGTGGCCGCTGCCCTCTCATCTGCCTCCATTGATTTCTGTATCACCATGTCAAACCTCTGGCTGTCACGCACACAAAGGAAAACTTGTTTTTCATTGACAGACATGGCAGATCCTTATAAAAACACGAACGTAGCAACAGACACTTTATCTTTAAGACAAAATCAAAGCGCACTAGTCGTTGATCACATGACGTTTTCCACTTCCTTGTAGAAACTACTTGTGCTGAGTGAGGCCGTCCGTGGGGAGCGGTCACGTCGGGCACAGCAGCTTCATCAGCCATCACGTTGTGTCAGGTTCAGCTTTTATCACAGCGCAGCTCTGGGCAGTGAAATCATTGTTATCTGCTTCTTTGAGTGAGGGACTAATGATTCAGTTTGAGGCCTTCTGTCATTCCACTAAAGAAGCTGCCAGCATTTCACTGTACCTTCTGCTTCTGTTGGGCTTTTTGGTTTCCAACCTGCTTTTGTTTGCGTTTCGTGCTGTTCGTGACAGTTTCCAACATTCGCCTTAACTTGAGCGCAGATGTAAAATCCTACGAGCGTCAGGATTCATGCTACATAATTATTCTTTTTTTTAACAATGCTTAACTTGACAACAGCCTTTTCTACAGAAGGAAGCAGTGAGGGGCTGGATTTAAACATTGAACCCCGTGACGTCCTCCTGTTTGACATGTCTGACATGGCAGCATGACGGGATAAACTGGAGTTAATTCAGAGCCACCTTCAGCTCCGCGTTGTTCAAACCGCCGCATGCTTTTTAAGGGTGCGAGGTCTAGTTCAGGGATTTTCGATTGGCTGGGGGGTTTAGCTTCCTTTTACAGTAATTGCTGCTATGGAGATTGGGGCTTCAAAGAGAGAAATACTGTCTGACAAATTACTGCTGGACCCAGCGCTTTCTCCAGCGTGTGTGTGTGTGTGTGTGTGTGTGTGTGTGTGTGTGTGTGTGTGTGTGTGTGTGTGTGTGTGTGTGTGTGTGTGTGTGTGTGTGTGTGTGTGTTCACAAATGGGAGGAGAGTGTGGTGGAAAAATGGGAGCTGTCAGTCAACCTAATGAGACCAACCTTCTCAGTGCATGCGCACACACACACACACACACACACACACACACACACACACACACACACACACACACACACACACACACAGCGCCATTGGGCCATTGGAAGTGCCATATAATTGGGTTTCCTTTCCAGGACAACAGACATGCTCACTGGATTAGATCTGACCACCGACGCCGACTCTCCCCGCGTCTCCCTCTCCGCTTCACGTTTTCCTCCTTGCTTTTTAAGGCGCTTCCTGCTTTTCTGTTGCATTTATCGCCCTGTCTCTGTGCACAGCCCCTTCACTTGCTTTATCTCAGTCTGTTGTGAGTCTGCCTGTGTCCTTTCCACCTCTGACCACGGCACAGGTTCGCTCCTTCATCCACTTACTGTATCCAGTACAGTGGTCATCAGCCTCTTTTGTTTCCTTCTGGCATCGGGAGATAAAACGAGGCCGTGTTGGAAGTTTCTGTGTAGTGAAGAAGCAGTGTGAGCTGAGGGGTGGACTTAAAAATGTCATGTGAAATTAGTAAAAAGTGGTGTGTGGAAAGTGAAGGGTTTCCCCTTTTCTCACAGTTCCTCGTCTGATCCCTGAGGAATGCTCCATTCACTCCTCCTGCCCCTCAACTCTCAAGGAGTGTGTTTGTGAGAGAGAGAGAGCGGGAGCGAGAGAGAGAGAGAGAGAGAGAGAGAGAGAGAGAGACGGGGATCGTCTCATTTTCCTCCTTGTTCCTTCGTCTTCACACTCTGAGTTATGACATGCTGCAGTCCAGGCATTCTACGAACAGGGTTTAAATCCTGTTTGTTGGTACTGTACACTCATAGAGGGACCACCTGTGCAGCGCAGCAGAGCGGGGCGAGGGAGGTCCGCGTGGAGTAGAGATTAATTTCACGTAGTGTTTGGGGCAGCTGGAAGCTTTTCTCTAATCTCTTTGACGTAATTGCTGCATGAGAGCCAGTTAGTTAAACTTGCAAATTAGATAGTGGTGTCTGAAAGTTGGGCCAAGTCAAATGTTTGTTCCACAGCCTGCGTCTCTGTGGCCTCGTCTGGGTTCCACAGGTTCCTCCTGGAGTGGTTTGTTTGCTTGTTGTTCTCCTGCATCTGTAGAGATGAGCTGTAGCCGGACTGAAGGCCAGGCTGCGTCAGCGTGTCCATGTCTCCATCATCTGTTTACGCGGAGCATATGGTGTTTATACATCAAATGAGGACATTTCTCCAGAGTGAAGACATTTAGTGATAATCACTTTCAAAATAGGCAATTTAGAGGTGGATCCATTTAGGTCGACTTTTATTATTATTATTATCATTATCATATTACATCTTTGGCTTCGTGAGAGCAGTTTATTTAGACGGGGCCAATGAGACTGATGATTACAGCACGGTAAATATTTGGGTGCTGTGTGTGTGTGTGTGTGTGTGTGTGTGTGTGTGTGTGTGTGTGTGTGTGTGTGTGTGTGTGTGTGTGTGTGTGTGTGTGTGTGTGTGTGTGTGTGTGTGTTGGTAAGTGGCTTATACGTGTGATTGCTACAGATGTTATTTTCTGTACAACTCCAAACATCTCCATTTGCAATATATCAGGTTTATAGATACATATGAAATGTACATAGAAATACAATCTAACCTCCTCACACACACACACACACACACACACACACACACACACACACACACACACACACACGCCCAACAAGTAAATCTTCAGTACATCACATCACCACTCGTGCTATAAAACACAGGCTTGGTCTCGCAGTGTGAGTGATGGGACAGTGTTTTTTGGCAGCAGTTGCAACATCCTCTCCAAAAAGCATCTCTTCCCTCTATCTGTCTGTCCCCTCCTTCGTTCCCGGTGCCCCCCTCCACCCCCAACTCTTCTACGTGATATTAAGTGCTGCTCTCACTGCTCCCTGTTTAGCCACTTGGCAACGCAGCAACACATCCATCTCTGTGGAAATGTTTATCTGCAAGCTGTTTACTCCACGTCCTCCTCTGCACACACACATCCATCCAGTTCACACACACGCACGCGGGTCCGTGCTCAGCGTCGGACTCACGCACGCACACAAGTACCGGTTCCAGTTCTGCCTTGGAAACGCAAACAACAGCGCAACAGACATGTTCTGACATGAGTGTAAACACGTGAGGGCAGGAAGAAACACAAAAGTAGAGAGGCAGATTTTCCCAGACTGTTGTACATGTGCTGTCTTTTTTTTGCACTCTTATCAAGTACGAGCACACACACACACACACACACACACACACACACACACACACACACACACACACACACGTCTGGAAGGAATGCTGATGGAAGCTATGGTCGGATACACTGGCTGGACTACATATAAACAGTGGAAGATTATTTTCTCTACACAGAGTGCACACACCACTGTTTACACACACACACACACACACACACACACACACACACATACACACACACACACGTGCTATATTGCTCACACATGCATTTAGCACTCACTTGGAACATGACAAACAATTAGAGCAGATAGAGGCAGTCTGTGAAGATCAAAGCAGCGCTAACAACAGAGAAGGCGTCGTAACCGAGAGGATGCGACGTGAAGCAGAGATTAGAAGTCACAGCGAGGACGCGGTTTGTTTGGCAGAGCCTCCAATCCAACGATAGACGAGGATGTGACATGTGCACATCCATCACTCCAACTGTGAGTCTCTCTGCTTCGTATAGGGTCCATAACCTTGTGCTGTAGGTAAACTGAATTAAAAGCAATCCGTCTGTCACTCTAGAGAATGTTGTCCGTTAATAATTGTATCAGTTGTCTATACTCTGAATCCCCTGTTGTGTGTTGTTTCAGTGGTGGATTTCAAAAGGCAACATAACAACTTCAGTAGCAGAAAAGGCTCTAACCTCCTTCTGTCACACACACACACACACACACACACACACACACACACACACACACACACACACACACACACACACACACACACACACACACAGTCTAACCATAAATTACAGGGAAGCAGCAAATCATTCTCTCATGCCGTCCTCGGCTGACTCAAACATTTAGTTCATTCTGTTGGGCTCTGCAAATTAAAGTGTGCACAAAAGGCTTTCAAATGTTGGCATGCATTATATTGTGTTATAAAATTATGTGGCATTGATGCCAAAGCTTTCTGGTGTAATCATCAATTATGCCGCTGGTATTCTGCATGCATGTCTGACTGTCGGTATGTGAGCAGTGTGGAGGCTGCGGGGCATCCGGGTTCAATCAATTCAGCGGTGAAATGCAGAACCGTGAAGATAAAGCAACAGACGTGTGCACAAAATGACCGAAGGTAGACGGCAAAAAAACGAACAGTCAACAAACAGGGCACAGCTGAACCTGCCCACCATAAAACCCTGACGACTGAGCCTCCTGTGATTTATGGGTAGAAGGGTGGGACATGCAGACCCTATGTTCACTTAAGACCTTTTCTTTGATAATTTATGATTTTGAAACATTTCTTCTGCCCAAAGGCAAAGAAACGATTCAGGAATCTGTTTAAGGTTACAAAAATATACAACTACAGTAGAGCTGTGACCCTGATGTGAACTGACCTCTGGCCTCTGTTTCCTGTTCAGGTGGAGCTCTCTGACAGCGTCTCCCACACCATCACCGATGCCTACGCTGGGAAGGAGTACATCATCCAGGTGGGACCAGGTCACACAGGTGCGTCTATCGCGGCGCCTCCAACCCACTGACCGCGTTCTGTCCGTGGGTTCTGCAGGTGGCCGCCAAGGACACCGAGATCGGAACGTGGAGCGACTGGAGCGTCGCCGTCCACGCCACGCCCTGGATCGTGAACCCTGTGCCCAGCACGCCCACGACCGAAGTGGACCTGGTCCCCGGTACGTTCTGACCCGGTCCCGTCCCAGGGCCGCGTTCCAAAGCTGGAGAAGTGAAATGAAACTGAGAAAGGTTCTGACCCGGTCCCGTCCCAGGGCCGCGTTCCAAAGCTGAGAAAAGCTCTGACGAGGATCCGACCAACTCCATCGTCTGGAGTTGAGGTGCTCTCATTAATTCTCCCCAAAGTTCAAAGGAATATCAATAGAGACGCATCGACATAAAGGCTGAGACTGAGCACGACTGACTTCTACCTCTGCAAACGTTGCGAGCGTTTGGAAGATGCTGTTTAGTTTTATCGTCTTATTTTAATCAGCTGAAGAAATCATTATAAAGATAATATCGTATTCCAGTAATGTTTTACCATTGTTCTTTGTGCCCGTGGCCGTCACACAGTAAATGTCCTGAACCAGTTAGGTATGAAATTAAATTTGGTTAATAACTTTCTTTATCATTAAATTGAGTACACTATAAGCGTTTGATAGCCTTGAACTGTTATCACAGCTTAAGCTCTAAGATCCAGCAGCCTCCAGACAAATCAGCACACATCAACCTGAGCGCTGCCGCTGCCTCGGGGAGAAACTGTGCCGCCGTTTAAACACCGCTCACGTCTCCCCTTCAACTTCAAATTGGCTGACTTACAGTTTAACAACGCGCATACATCCCAGTTCACACGTGAGCGTTTTAACGAGCGGGGAATGATCTTTTCATGCGAAGCGCATCATGGATCATTCTGCTTCCACTCATCTCACACACACACGCACACATACACACACACGCGAAGACTCACACACATATACACACGCACACATACACACACACGCGAAGACTCACACACATATACACACGCACAAACACGTAAACTCGCACACACACACACACACACACACACACACACACACACACACACACACACACACACACACACAGCAAACTGCAGCTCTGGGATTGATGCGCTTGGCACCTCTTAGCATGTGCTGGAGAGCACGGATGGCTCGCTTGTCAAATCGAAATCTGATGATCCCTGAACAACAGGGCGAACACAGTTCCTCCTGTCTGGGTAGAATATCAAACTACTGCACACGTGTTGCATAAATAAAGGCTGAACATGTTTCAGTCTGTATTAGTTTTAGAATGGCTGCTGTTTGGCGTAGTTTTAAGACCATCCTCACATTTAACTCACCTTGGGATGTTCATGCGTTCATCGCAGCCTGCAGCACATCTGCACCCGTGACCTGCAGCGGTCACGGTCACAGTGGACTGGCCACGCCCCCACGCGCCACGCCCCCACGCGCCACGCCCCGCCCACGCGTCACGCCCCCCACGCGCCACGCCCCCACACGTCACGCCCCCACGCGTCACGCCCCCACGCGTCACGCCCCCCCACGCGTCACGCCCCCACGCGTCACGCCCCCACGCGTCACGCCCCCCCACGCGTCACGCGTCACGCCCCCACGCGTCACGCCCCCCACGCGCCACGCCCCCACGCGTCACGCGTGTGAACGCTTCTCCGCTGGTCTCCGTGTTGGAGTCCACTCCACACTCGCTCCTGCTCCTCACCACAGCGGACGCTGAGGCCTCGCGTGCGGCTCCTCCCGTCTTCATGCTCTGCTATTTTGTATTATAGAAGATCCAACTGTTGGCCGTGAAGTGTTTGCCTGAGTTTCATGTCACGTCTTTACAAACCCGCCTCCAGGGCCGACGTGGCCTGTACAGCACCACGACTACAACCCACAAGTCATAAAACAAGTAGTCACCGCGAAAAGGAATCGATGCGAGCTTCATCAGCAGAGTCGTTCTGCCCTGGATTTAACCTCTCAGGCTTCACGGGCGCTCCATGCAAAGCTGTAACAGCTATACGCTGCATCTTAGTTTTAAATGTTGTGGATGCAGTGATAAAACAGCACGCGCTTCGCAGCCAGCTGGAGTCAAACCTATTTACACTGCGAGCGTGCATCATCAGCATGCGTTACAAGACAACCTCCCAGTTTGAAACCTTTCTGCCAATGAGTCTGCCTCCTTTTGTCTGTTGTCCAGCCGTTTTACAGGGCAACAGTGCCTCCTGTTGGCCGTGACCAGCACTACATGCTGATAATCACCAGAGTGATGGCCAGAAACACACACACACACACACACACACACACACACACACACACACACACACACGCACAGCGTATTCCTCCCGTTCTCGCAGGAAGAACAGGTTATTGGGATTCTCCTCATGCCCGTTCTCCGTCCAGCTGCCACCTCTCTGCTTCCCTTCCATCTTCCCTCCATGGTTCAGTTTCGCGTCTCTTTCCCACCGTTTCTCGCGTCGCTGTCTATCGATCGTTGGAACTCGCTCCTACCTTTCGCAGCCTTTGTACCTGTGTGGTTTTCTGGGCCTGTGCCCGCTCCTTTACAGCTGTTTACAGCTTTCTGGATGACTGATTGCCTCCGTGTAGTTTCAGAGTGTGTGCAGCTACAACTGCTTTGTTAAATGTTAGTGATGTTAGAGTGCGAAGCTGAAGCTGTGTCACTACAATTACAACGCTTGTGTGTCTTTTCGCCAGCGAGAAGGAAGGTTTCTAAATAAATAACGCGGTGGAGGTGGCAGGGTGCACGCTAGCACAGCATCGTTTGTTCCGGGCCAGACAGGAACCCTTGTTACATGTCATCCTCACTTTATCATCATCTCAAATGATGAAATGCCATAGGCACAAATTCATCCTGAACCAGTGGGGAATAAAGCACCGTTCCCATGGATCCTGATTTATTTAGTAATCTTGACCTTTCATGACTGTTTTTGGAGGGAAATGAATGGAAATGTGCACATGTTTATCTTTATTTAACAGATTTCAAAGATACATTTAAAGGACATAAATATTATCAGTTATATACATGGAAATCAACAGATTCTGATCCTTCCCAGTGGAAATGACTTACTGAAATCAGAAAAAATCCCAAACTGGAGCAGTGACCACAGGTTGTTCAGCCAGACTTTTGTTCCCTGCTCAGCTGAGCAGGAAATAAACAGGCTTCTTGTGACTTGATTGTGTGTCTCAGAGTCTAAACACACTCCAACACTTGTTCCATTTCCTCTGTATCGCTCTCTCAGCTTCCTCGCCTCCTTTCTGCCGCCCTTCCTTCCTGCGCCGGCGTTAGCAGACCTCCATGTCAATACAACTCCGAGTGGAGGCTACTTGAACTCGAGTGTGCGCCTCGTCGCATTTCATTTCATATCACAGGGGTCGCTTAGTGACGGCCAGGTGACGTGTAGGTTTGGCCCGTCGCTTAGCAACCGCATCCAGGAAGTGAAGCACGGGATCGTTTGAAGCTTGTTTAGTTTCGCAGCCGCCTGAGGTGTAAGTTCCCAGTTCTGCGAGACGGGAACTAGACACTGTCTGGCACCAAACAGGTGAAACCAGTAGCGCCTCTACAAACAACATGAATCAGAACTATTTATAAACAGTTTCAGGGATTCTCTAGTAATAAGCACCAGCCAACATCTTTAAATATTAAAGTCAACGCTGAGGCATCTTAAGGTTCCTGTTGGAGTTTCTTGGTAACTGCTGTTTGTTCATCCTCTCCTCTGTTAGCTCATTACATCAGAACATCATTACCATCACATTATTGGGCCACTCCAGAGGATGTCGCATCGCGAGCTGCTGGAAATGTTAAGCGACGCCTAGTTTTCTCTCTGGCTATTTCACACCTGGTTGCCTCCTTCTAATGTCGGCCCGTTCCCGGCTCCTCACCTCACAACAGTCATTAATTGGAACGGGAGGGAAATCATATTTTCTCCGTGGGTTCTGGACGAAGCAGCAAACAGTGTGAGTGACTTACTGCCTGCAGCCGCTGCAGCAGCTCCGCTTTAACATTAACTACGCGTTTTGTGTTTGTAAAGTCATAAAACGAAGCTCTGAAAATGGTTTAAGCAGATGAATTCACAATCTGCAGCCTATTAGTGTGAGGGAACATATGAACGTGTCTCGGCAGCATTAAGTCCTGCAGTTCACTTCCTCAGTGGCGTTTTAATCCATCCACCCTCTTCTTTCCGCCATCGTATATTATCTACCTGTTTTCCTCCGTCTCTGTCCCCGATCCCCTGCGGCCTCAGTATGAATGAGATTTTTTCTGTCCAGTTCACTTCATAACTGCCTTGACAAGTCCTGTATTGATTGTGCGTGCAGATTAGCATTGATTCCACTCTGCACTGTATTTTCCTTGGTTTGATTCTTCCCGCTCTTCAGAGACCGTTAGTATTTATGGGGGTTTCTGGGTGTTGCGTTGTGTCACGGCTAATTCAGTTTGTGGCTTGTTGTGCAGAGACCAGGACTTCCCCCATTCCGTCGTCCAAAGCGCCGCAGAAGGGCGAGCCTCCCGTGGGCCGAGCTGCCAGGCTCCTCACGGTCTTCTCACCCTTGCTGTTGGGAATGCTGCTGCTGTTGATGTGGTGAGACAACACACGAACACACACACCTCATCTTTGAGTTGATTCAGTCTGAGCCTGATCGTTTCATGACCCAACAGGTGTTTTTCCTTGTTCTGACTCGAATCCAGTTCCAGACCTGGTTCATTGGCCTCAGACACAGTCCGTCTGTTACGTACTGAAGCTCTGCTTTCACAAGCTCATGAGCGCTGGAAACTACGTGCCACAATAATAAGGCTGCAACTTCTCACATATCGTTGCCTCTTTAGACTTAAAATTGATTCATCTGTCACTCATTGAGCTGACGATGCTCTCGTCCCTCTTATTTCCTGTGTGATTGAGCCACAGACTGGTCTGTTCTGTCCCAGCCGTGCTGTTGTGCTGAGGGATTACATTTCATGAGAATATTTATTAAAGTTTATTATTTATTTATTGGTTATATGATGAATTTCTCACTGAATGTGGTTTGACGGCAGCTTCGGACTTCAATAGAATTTGCTGTTGTACTTTAACCAGTCCTGCCTCCGTGTCAGAGACAATTAATTGCCTTGAATTATGAATTAATTAGGTCCCGACTGTGGTGGCACCTGCAGGAATTGGACAGTTTTCACTTAGGATATTGTCATATAAATCCTTTTATTGTGTGATGGATGAAAGTATTTAATGAATAATACTACACACCGGATCAGGCAACAATAAAAGGTTTAGTAGAGCGTTTATTTCTGTTCCTGTAGATCATACATTCAAAGCAAATTGCTTCACAGATAACAACCCTGTAATACCACTTCCACCCAGTGACACTAACCATGGCTCATTTCAATTATTGATTAATATGAAGTAGACAATTGATTTTTAAAGGTGCATTGCAAGAAAAAACATGCTGTAAGATGTGTTAGTGCTATAAAATGAGTGAATTCTAACCCTGACTATATTTAACAGCACCGGGTGTAAAATAAAGCAGAATGATGGAAGTGTGCTTTAAAACACAAGCTGCGCTTTGTGTTATATTATTTAAAGTGGATTCTTTATCGGTGATGAAGCTAAAAACATAAAATGCTGTGGTGAACATTTATCAAGTCATTCCTACTTTTTCAATTATGGTTCTGTAATTTGCAGTGAAAAAGAAATGTGCACTAAAATAAGTAATAATAAAGTAGTTCAATACTGTTACTTCTACTGTGATCACAGAGGTGAGCTTCCGTCACTTATTTGTGTTTCTTTCTTCTTTTTCCAGATGTAAATGTCTTAATTCTTAAGGGAAACGAGAAGTAGGAGGAAGAAAAAGAGGCAGAGGAGGCTGGTCTTTTTTCTATTTTGCACATGTTTCAAGGATTCGGTGCATTGATCATTTCTGTCCATCACTCGGTTTCTCACCAAGATTTCTCAGACACAAAGTCGGATGACGATAATGCGATTCAGCGTATGTGATTAATGGCGACTAAGGACGAACGGGGGGACCTTTGGAGAGCGGCGTCATCATCATCATCATCAGCAGCAGCAGCAGCAGCAGCAGCCCTGTGTTTGCTCCGCTGGCTTCATGGGACCCGGTCGACCAGTTCCTTGGTTCGGTTTGAGAATCAGCTGAAGGAAAAGGAAAAACCTGCTCATAGCGCTTCTTTTTTATTGATCAATTTATAGTCTTGATTTCTATCTTTTCTTCCTAAAGAGTGCAACAGTACACACACAAACACACACACACTTTTATAAAGCATGTGTGTCTGTGCGTCTATCGCAGCAGTCTCCATAAATGCCAAAGACTCAGCTCCACCCCCAACAAAATGGTTTCCAAACAGTGAATTGAGCTTCCTGAAGCCTGTGCCTGCCTTCCTCACGGGTTGAAAACCCCCAGAAAGTTCAGTGTGTGTGTGTGTGTGTGTGTGTGTGTGTGTGTGTGTGTGTGTGTGTGTGTGTGTGTGTGTGTGTGTGTGTGTGTGTGTGTGTGTGTGTGTGTACCGGACCTGTGCCGACTCCGACGGTGTAGCAGACAAACGTGGGACAAATCAGAGGAACCCGGAGCTCTTGTTTGTGAAACAACCATTTGACAAAGACGCCGCTGAAATGCTCAATCAGACTTTCAATCTGTTTGCCTCCAGCGACTGAATCAAACTGACGGGGGCTCGGTTTTAGCCACGAGGATTAACACTTGGAAGAATCCAGTATCGGTAGTCTGGCTTATTTAGACAACTAGCTTTACATTCTGCTTTCAGCAACCGGCGACGAGGACTCGGATTGTGAAAATAAAGTGGATTTGAGACTGAACTGTTCTCTGTTCGTCCATCTCTGGTTTCCTTTCAGCGTTGTATTGAAGCTTATTGACAGCGCTTGTTGACACATACGTGACGATACGATACGAGTTGTGCTGGTTTTCCATTCTGCTCTTTGCTGTAAAATACAATAACACAAAACCGTTTACTTTCCAAATTCTTGCCTTTACGAACATTATGAACAAACGTCTTTTTGCAGTTTACACTTCAATAGCCAATATCACCAGTTAATATTATGTTACTCAAAGGAATATTGATGTGTTTTATTGTATTTTTTTGGATTTAATGGACAAATAATAAAAACACAAATATAGAATTTTAGTTTTTTTCAGACATTCATAATGGCTTAATTCTCCTTGATCCTATTTTGTAAACTATGATATGTAACTTTAACATTGAACAAAAAGTTTATTATTTAATAATAATAATAATGTATGTATTAGCTTTAGAATGTCGTAACCTGTACCTGGGGTCTTTTTTATAGATGTATATACAATGACAGGTTTCAACCATTAAATGTGACCATTTCACAATGAATGATGATGAATGACTGGCCTCCTGCTCATTTTCCCTTTCAACAATAACAAACTGTTGGATTTCTCCTGGCAATAGATGTGAAACGCATCTGTTTTTAAAGTGGCCATATTATGATTCATATTAGATTCTTGGTCAAATAATATTCAGGTACAGGAGAAATACGTAACGTTGGGTGACTTTACAGTATGTGCAACTGTTTATTGGCCTCGAGTCCTTTGACCTCCTCATCTCCTCAAGCCCTCTGTGCTTTTTCAGGTCTTCTCTATAGACTTACCTATGAGCTAACGCATCTGGATATACTGATTTTAATTATATTAGCAGCTGACACGTTATTAAAATTTACCTAATCAATATTTTGACTTTTCAGAAAATGTTTTGATGGAAGCGGAATGATGTAAGAGATTATTTACAGATTCAGCTGAATGGTGTTGACTGAAGATGAGGGACTGATGAGGTCTGTTTATTCTGTTAGGGTCACATACAGTACATTCTGTCTTCATTTACTAACTTACTTGAGTTTCGGAGGCTTCATTTACAGAGAGTTTAGGTAAAATGCTAAGCGTCGTAGAACCAACAGCAAAGTGCAGCAGCCATATGTTAAAAATGCTGCTTATGCACGATTAAGTGTTTACTGAAGCTGAGGTTGAGAAGCAGCAACTTGGCTTAAGGATAGTCTGATAGTATAAATGTTGCTGTGATGCTCAGATGGTGTGAAGGTCACTGTGTGCACGTCTATGGAAGGGATCCAAGACCAAAACCATCACTCAGAACTTTAAAAGATTAAACTTTGCCTTTAAAGATAAAAAAAAAAGCCTGACAAAGCATTTTCCTCAGTCAGGTCAAACCACAATAAATGGAGTTTGGATCCGTTGGCGATGTGTCCAGGACCATAGTCGTACATGGACAAATGTGTCAAATCACTGGCTGCAGTAGCTGAAGGGGAGATTCCAGTTCACGTTTTTGCTCACTCACATCGTTTGACAGGAGAGTTTTAAAGTGGAACATGAAATCTATAACCTGACAAAATATAAATCCAATAGAAGGTCTCCTGAGCGTTTTAAAGCAGAATCTACAGCAGCTGGAATTGGTACAGATCATAACAGAACACGTCTCCACACATTCATGCCCACGAGGCCTGAAATCCTATCTGCGATAAAATAACAAGTCTACCAAAGAAAAACGGACAGAATATGTAATTAATAAACACTTTCTGTTAGACCTCTACTCGGCTCTGTTGGATTTTCTAGCTCTTGGGACCAACATCATGATATTGGTTTTCATTTGTTTCCCAAAGTCTCTTTTGTAAAGGCAGTTGGTCAGACATCCTCTTCTGACCTTCACCCCATTGTCTCTTCCTTACTCCTCTTTAATGTGCATCACTGTCTCTCTTCTCTCTTTCTTTCATTATTCTGACAGGTTCTGGCAGGCTGATCTGGGGACAGAGGACAGATCAATATATAATCTAAGAGCTGTGAGCTGGAGTCCGGTTCTTGTGTGAATGTCTGGGAACAATATGTGTTTCTGCGCGTCCTGTTAAATGTTTGTTTCCTTCTTTCTGCAGCTCATTCTTACTTTTCGAAATGATTCTGTGGAAGAAACCAATTATTATTTAATTGGACACTATAATTTTTCACTGCAAGAATTAATA
This sequence comes from Betta splendens, assembly GCF_900634795.4. Taxonomy (NCBI): domain Eukaryota; kingdom Metazoa; phylum Chordata; class Actinopteri; order Anabantiformes; family Osphronemidae; genus Betta; species Betta splendens. The sequence continues at coordinate 1,918,287 of NC_040892.2, read as the reverse complement.
AATATTTGACATTCCCAACAGCCTCACTCTGTGCTAATGACTGCTTACCTTTAACTAATAACTGGTTGAATGACGTGATCTTGGCTTGGCTCTCACTTGTCCTTGAACCCTAAACTCGCTGCCTCTCCAACTTTACTTTAATTTCTTTTCTTCTTTTGCTGTGGTGTTTTAAACCATTTTAGTGCTACATGTTTCTCACTAGTAGCACATAGTAACTCACTATGGCCTTACTGATTTGATGACTTACTATTATAATCTCTGTAAAACTTAAACTAATTCTAACTAATAGTACTTCTAAGAGCAGCAGTGGTGCATTGTGCCCCCTTTAAGCGCCAGCTGACTATAACAGTGTCCTGTACTGTATGTGTAGGACGATAGAAAGCGGTCCATCGTGTGTATTTGGCCACCTGAGGGCAGCAGAGTCGGCCTTTTGTACTGCGCGCTGTCCATGGTCCTGAAACATTTAAACGTGCTTCATCAGCTGTTTCATCAGTTCTGTGGAGCTTTCCACAGAAGAACTCTTGGCTACTAAGAAGGTGGTGAATACAGTATTATAATATCATGCATATCTACCTGGTTATGGATTCATCATCAAGTGACAACACATCACACCACACCTCATAGGAGTGATGTTCTACTGTGAAGAACTACAGACAGACAGGTTTGTTACTCACTGGAAGCCTTGTTATTTATTGTAATGATTGTTTAGATTGATTTTACACAAATAATAAATCTGTTACCGCTGCGGCTACATATGTAACTCAGTAACAGATGAAGTGAACTAAACATGTGGAGCTCAGTTTAACTTACACAAGATGATTTAATGGATGCTCTGACAGAGCATAAATGGAGGAAAAGTAAACTCCACGTTCAATTTTAGATTTTGAAAATCTGCCTAGTGAAATACAATAAGAAGCCCCAGATGTCCCATTAAAAAGCATTAAACTTGTCTGTACAGATATGATCTGGGACATTTCATAGACATGGTTTAAATTGGATTTTAGATGAGTGGCGAAATTAAAGTTTATTGCATGGGAAGTTTCAACATTTGAATTGATTTGAACATCTATTTAAAAACCCTCCATTCAGCAGTTTCGCCTAATTCGAAATGGAGGAACTCATTTTATCTGCAAGTCAGGGTTCAGTGTCAGGATTATTGTGCCTGTCACTTCGATTAAAATTGAATTTGTATCAGAACCAACAGCAATGTTTATTTACAGATGTTTTTGGTTTACTGCGGTGGTCTTGATGACATTTTGGACCTTAAGGTATCAGTAAAAACATGTTCAAGGATGTTTTTCAGGTTTCTCAAAGAAGCCAGGGATGACATCTATAAATATACATATATAATAATATACTCCACCACAGCCTGTGTGTATTTGTGTGTATGAGGAAGAGCTAAACAAGCCTGGTGGAAGTGGAAACATGTTACCATGGCAACCAGTGGAAAACGGACTTCTGTTAAGTGTGGGACAACCGACTGTTGATAATCAGTTACGTAATATATTTGATGTTATTTCAAACGACTGATATGTTACCACACCCACATAAAAACAAAGTGTCTTGTGTATTTTCTCATCATTGGTTTATTCGGCTTTTCTGTTTTTCTTTTATGCTAGAACGAGCAGAATCAAAAATCTATGTAGCAGAAACGTGAACCTCTGGTGGGCGAAAGTGTTGTGTGTAGGGAGAGAATAAAACCAGCAGGTGGCAGCACTGCGACGGTTGGATCCCGGCGCCCTAAACCCCAGAAGAAGAAGAAGCCGCAGAAGACGAAGAAGAAGAATACACACCTTGATGCAGGCTTAGGCAGTGCAGAGCGATGGGGTGAGAAGCGATAATGTTACATGTTATTCACTTGAGAAATATCACTTAAACATTTGATTATACCGTTACGTGAGAGCGTCTCTTGTTTTATTGTTAGCCGAACGTGTCCTAGTGGCAGGTTGCTGCAGTTTGAGGGGAACTAATCGTGACCGCCGCTGCCGCCTACACAAAGCCCCGTAGCTAGTAGCTAGCCAGTTAGCATGTAGCTGCCATCGTCAGCGACGCTAGCTAGATGCTGAAGACGTTGTTAAATATGTTCTTGAACCGTTCAATGTCAGCCTGTAGATGCCACATCAAGGCAATGACAGTCGGCGAGCTTTGTCGAGCGTTCATTCCGTTAACGGCGGCCGCTCGCGGGGGACAAAAATAGCTGTCAGCTAATGAAATTTTCATACACAGCAGCCCGATGTTATGACTTTGTCCTTCGAGAGATGCTGGCTGTTGTTACATCAGCAGCTGGCAACGATAAAGCGGATTCAGGCAACGCGCCAGCGGAGGGTTTGCCCCACATTTCACCGAGTTGCATGAGACGGAGACCGGTTTTTCTGTTCACCGTGATCAATGAGCTCATCTGTCACCAGCTGTGACGCTCGCCTGAACGCTGCTGATGTAAAGGTGATCAATAGATGTATTCGGCGTTATCGCGTGTTTGTGGGTCTAAGAAACCAAGCACGGATGTTCTACGTGGCGTTTTAGTTAAATTTTATAGCGAGCACATTGTAACGACGATGACTCTCAGGTCTCAGGCCTTTGTTTTATTGTTGTTTTAACGGTGTGTTATTGGTGTTGTCAGTGAGACGCACGCAGTATTTTCTTCCTGACTGGAAACGTGGTTTCTGGTCTTCGACTCTCACTGTGTTGACAAATGTTGGACAGAACCTTAAGTGTATTTCTTTAATGTAAACAGACAATCCTTGTTTCCTTGTTCAAGTCCTATGAGTCATCATGACAACAGACAAACAGTACTTCACCCCCCCCCCATCTGCAAAATACAGGCAGTGTCCTCATTTAAAGGACTTATTTCAGTCATTATGCTTAAATAAATAAAACATTAAGTACTGAGTATTATGTTTCATGCAAAGCTTTAAACAGAATCTTGTGCAGATGCAATCGTCCTCGGCCTCTCAGATGATGAGTGATTATTATAGTACTGCACTAATATAATGTACACAGTAATCTTTTCAGTTTGATGCTTATCACTTTGTTGACTTTTCTGCTTTCTCTCCTTTTTCCTACTCCAGTCTCCCTGAACCTCATTGACCTTCAGTGGCAGCTTGGCCCCTTCAGCCATCAGTCAACATGCAAGGATTTTACTCGAAGCTCGACTCATCCCCCTCCTCATCGCCATTATTAGGCGTGGGCCTTGGGGCTGACCATGCGCCTCTTCCTCTCAGCTTGGCTGTGGAGACTGAGAAAGCACAGGCTCTTCTCCAAACGTTCAGCTCTGCCTCCCTGCTTGCATCAGCAGGGCTTGGAATGTTCTGCGTGGTGGCGGACCACGCTCTGCAGCTGCCAGTTATCCAGCACCATCTGTGGCTGCGTGCTTCCTTGGACAATGCCACGCACGGATTGATTGGGCTGTGGTCATGGGCAGTAGTCATTGGACTGAGGAAAAAAAGTGACGTGTATGAGGTGCTGCTGGCTGGTCTTCTAGCATCCATCATAGACATGGACCACTTCTACATGGCTGGATCCTTGTCACTTAAGGTAAATCCTACATGATCCTACATTTATGGATTCATGAGTCTCCAGCAAAGTGACATTAGGATAGTGAGAATGTTTTTTCCCTGATAAATAAGCTAGTCTGGATTTATAGGCACAAACTATTCAAGGCCAAAGCAGGAACAAACAAAATCAGACACAGTACATTTATCTGAAATGATAATTTCCAGGAAGACACAACTCTAACATATCTTTAAATAAATTATAACACTACATATTTATTTGAATTGGGCATCTAAAAAGATTCCTGCTTATGGAACTTGGAATGGAAAGACCCATATTAAACTTTGAGATGTGTAGTTGCTGTAGATAATACCTGAGTTTGAAGGAAGAAACAGGAAACAAGGGGTTATTCCTGAACCTCATTTATTCTGGTGTTTTATAAGATGAAGTGCCAAGTTTGTGCCATTCATGCCTGAGAAAAGCTCTGAAGACAACACACTTAAAAATAATGAGTTTTATTTAATCATATCTGTCCTAAAATAGACAGATGAACGTCCCTGAAGTTTAACTGTCATGCTTTTAAACTGGAATGATTAATTGTCCCCCTAATGTTCTGGAGCAGTGTAATTCATTATGTGCATGGAGGCAGCAAAATCCAGCGCTATCCTGGTTCCTCCTCCTGGTTCCTCCTGGTTCTGAGCAAATTCTGGATCTGGAAAATGTTAACCTTCAAACACAAACTAGATCAGGGTTTATTGGATGGAAGCAGTCCCAGTTATGCAATGCTTGGACTTCAAGCTGATATTCTTATCCAGAGATGACTCACAGTTTTGCAGAATTGCAGTAAAGATTGAACATTTTGCAATGCACTCACCAGTAATTTCCCTCCCTCTCATTCCTGCCAGGCTGCGGTGTCTCTCCCTCAGCGTCCTCCCCTACACTGCTCCTCCCTCATCCCCGTCCTGTGTCTCTCCCTCCGCTTTCTCATGTGGATCGGACGCCTTAAAGATGCTTGGTGCTCCTTGCCATGGATGCTTTTCATCTCCATGGCGACGCACCACGTTCGGGACGCAGTGCGCCATGGCCTGTGGGTGTGCCCCTTGGGCAACACGGCACCGATCCCTTACTGGCTGTACGTCAGCACCACTGCGACTCTTCCTCACCTTTGTTCAGTCCTCATGTATCTGACAGGAACCAGAGATGTGATCTCCACCAAACACGGCGTGGCCATCGATGTTTAGAGGCCTCGGACTTTCCACCGACTTTACCACCGGAAAATATGCTCTTGGCTACTAAACAACCTTTCCAGTTACTACTGTATATTTGATATGCTGCGTCTGGGAATAGAGACTGTCACGGACACTGCATTAAACCTAAATATTGGACTGAAATCACTGAAGAAAATAATGTGTCACCTGAGTGATATCAAAACTTAAAACACATGATTTAAGGGAGTGAAGATGAACACAACTCACATTTTCCGTCCTGGGTGAAGAAGAATGTTAATTAACATTTATTGGAAAATTAACTGATATTAGGAAAACATAATTTCATAATACCTTAAATCCAAGGATGGAACATCAGGAAACAGCTGCAGGCGCCACCAAGCAGGCGTGTTACCAGAGTAATTAGTATTAATTAGAGATAAAGAATAGACTCATCTCTCCTGTTAAACCCCGTCGTCCGTTTTGCTGCTGTAATGAGCTGTATTGTCCACTGAATGCTATGTTTTGAAAGTCATAGTGGCAGCTGTGTTTTTTCTCAGGTGGATGTGGATTCGTGGTGTTTGTTTTTCAGCACTTTGACATGATGTAAGTTTTTGCCTAAATATGTCTTTGATTTCAACCAGGAAGCATCCATTTGATTAAGTCATTATAGCAAAGGCTGAAATGACAGGACTTATTTTATTAAGTGGTTACTTGTTGTTTTAAGCCCAACCGCTGGAGGATAAGGGTGAAATGATGAAAGTTGGTAGATATTTTAACATTTAGGGGAGTAAATTGTACAGTAATGTTTCATTACCACTAATATTTTCATTGTTTTAGAATAATATAAAGTCATTTCTACATGTGTATTTTTTGTTATGCTACTGTGTAAAACTTAGTCTACATGCCGATATTTTGATCATATTTCAAGAAATGACATCAGTTGATTCGCAGGATATGATTTACTCTGAAAAGTACGTCTTGGTAAAGGGTGACTTGATTCGTTTTTAATAGTTTGTTGCGGCAGATCTGGGCAGTACATGCAGCAGATGTCTTCAGCGTGCTTCTGTCTAAACTGAAAAGAACCTTTGCCAAACTCGAAAGAAGGAAACGAACTTTCCTTGTTTTATTGTTAACAAGTTACTGCGTTTACGAATATAATGAATTCATGGGCCATTTTTTTAAATATTGCTATTTATATAATTTATATAATTTAAAACAAATTTCTACTTATACTGTGAGTCTGATGCTGTGTTTTGTTTGTAGTTACACTTGATGTCCAGAAGGTGGCGGTAATAAGCTGTAAGAAAGTGATTCCTCCAGAATCCAGACTAATCAGGTCCTTAAATACACGATCTGTGCAAAGTGTGAGGGAAGACTGTTGACACGTTCTTTAGTTTGATGTGAGGAACCAACATGTGATGGCTGCTGACATCGACATAATCAATAAAGAATCCTTCTCTGCTGCTGCTTCTGTTTAAAGTGTGATCTAATTTAATGTAACCTTATGTTGGATTTTGCACATTTTTTAAGTTTATGTTTTGAAATATTTGTTAAATACTTTTATTGCAACTGTTTAATTCTGGCAGGACCTCAGTCATTTTAATGTAATGTTATGTTATTTGTATTCCAATAAACTATCCAAACTATCCAGTGTTTTTTGTCCACCATATACTAAAACATGTTTCTATGATGCTTTTGTAATGTCTTACACTAAAACATTTTCATTACATACAGTAAATACTATGACACTTTATCACACACGTTTCTCGCATATTATAGTACGACTTACTAATGACACTTTTTCATCAAATACTATACCAGATACTTGTCTAACCACAAATTATACTATGACACATTTTATAGTATGACACGTTTTTTTATCACATTACAGAAAGACATTTTTTTTAAATCACATACTATGATACTCTTTTTGACGACATACATGACGTTTCTCACCACAGACATTTTTATCACATTCTATACTAGGACATTTTGTGACAGGTTTCTCACTATTATAGAAAGACATTTTTTAATCACATACTTTGACACTATTTTAATCATATTTTACACTATGACCTTTTTGACTACTGTACAAACTATACTGGCAATTTATACTCCAGCATGTGCCTTTATTGGCAACATATTCAAATATTGCACACTCTTACATACTATGCTATGACACATTTTTCATCACATTCTATACAATGACCTTTTTTGACAACATTATCACATACATGTACTACACTACCACTCTTTTTTTAATGATATACTATGACAGTTTTTATTATTGCATACTATACTAAAAAGGTTCAGTATAGTACATTGTCAAAAAAGGTCATGAATGAAAAAAGTGTCAGCTACTGTACTATGACCATTTTTCCATCACATACTAACTACTAAGTGCTTTTTTATTTAGTATTAACATTCCATGCTGTACAGAATGCATTTAATTTTTTAGCTCACCAATGCCTTTCCTATGTGTCAGATCATCTACTTTACTGAGACACACCATGAAGCTACACCATTACTTTCATCAGAGGGCCAACGGTGTCTGAAACTGTACACAACCCAGAGAAGCTGCATCAGCATTGTCTACCTGTTCATGAGCAGGATCAAGGCAGGGGTGTCAAACTCAGACTCTTCTCTGCCCCAACTCCTGCTGATTACCTGAAACAGGTGTGTTCAGTCAATCAACAACTAGATGAGCCAAAAAACACACCTGTTTAAAGTTATGAGCAGGGACACCGGCCTTAAAGACCACAGTTTGACACGTGGATTAAGGCAACTGCTCTCCTCCAGCTTCATGATGTCTCCAGGCTCAAACCTAGCACCAACATTTAATCTTATTCTGATCTTTCTCCACCCTCATCTAAAATGGCAACTCTCTGCTTGTGAATGGCTGAACACACCTGATCCCTATAATGAGGAAAGTGGTGGGGTCTGAGGTTAAGAACTAGCTGATGTACTTGTTTATGCTTTTAATACACAACTGCATATTAATCTGACACATTTCACTCACTGTGTTGATTTTAATTTAATAAAATAAGCAGCTACAAGAAACCTTTGCACGTACTAATGGGTATGAATGTATATTGTGCTAAAGCTACTTTAACTTACCTATTGCACCACATATTACAGGCAGTCACTGCATTCTAGCAAAACCTTGAGTTGAACCAGCGTTACAGCTACACTTGAGTAGCAGTTATCTGGACCTGTAACGTAGCATGATTCTGCTGAGCTGTCGCCACTAATTGGGAATATCCTGAACTGAGGAGGAAGGAAGCTGTCTGCACTGGGCGGGGTTTCCATCTCACTAAGAGGTTTGTTACATGTAGTCATTTTGCTTTTTTAATAATTGAAACTCTGACCCTAGAGCCGACGGAGAGGAGACAGAGAGTCAACAAGCTTTACGTCTTAAATAAATGCCAGCTGGAACATTTGGGCTTCACCGAACACTGAGGAACCCTCACAATCACACAATGGAAACTTCCTAGAAGAGGCTGCAAGAAGCTACAGGCTTTAGGGGAAATGTGGTCAGATTTTGTAAATCCCAAGCACAAACAATTCCAGCAGAGTGAGAAATAAAAGGCCGATCATCTCTGAAGCTGACTCATTCTTTGAGAGCATTTGTATTTTTTTTTTTACCATATGTGAAATACTGTAGTAGCAGACAGTCCACATTTATCAAGAACAGACCAACCAATCAAAGACTTCATTGTAACCACACAATTGTCAAGAGGCACATTTTACTCCAGTTTTACTGGAAAATCATCGATAGACGTGTGGAGAAGTCACTGAGCCACAAAGTGTAATGAAATGTGATAAAATAGTATTTATTTCACAGAAACATACAAAGACAGGGCACAAAAACAGCTTATGGTGATATCTGATATCTGTTGTACATTTAAAGCAAAAAAAGGAACTATGTACATCTGAGAGTGGAGGCCTGAGTGTAATGTGAGTCATAACAACTAAAACCAAGAGGCTCCACCTGCCATCACAGAGAATACCACAAAAATGGGACGAGAAAGAGAAAGGTGGCATGAACACATGAAAACCAAACACGGACTGGGCAAAACAATGCGTATTAAAATCTAATTTATAAAATTTGAAAAAATAAAAGTCCAATAAAAATATTTTTTTTTAATTCTGATTTACATCATGTTTTATAAAAACAAAATCTATATTTAGTTTGTTGTCTATATTGGAAAAATATATTCTATAAGATGTGAAGCCATGATTACTCTAGTTGAGCTACTGTATAACAAGTTTTAACTTCTAAACATCTATATTTGTGTATAAAATTATGAATAAGCTCTTTTTTAAAATTTAGGTCACTTCAAAACATTTTGTACCTGGATTCAACAAAAGAAAATTATTGGCAGTGAAAGTTCACCTCCAATCCTGATCATTACTTTTTCTGTAGGTAGACATTTTACACAGGCTGGAAACATGCAGATTTAACTTATCCCCATCTCACATGATCGGCTCTAGGTTATGGACAAGGGCGCAATAGATTTCAGATCAAAAGCCCTTAAAATTTTGGCAAAATTGGGCAAAATTCTAAAAAAGCTGACTTTTGAACTTTGTGGTGCACAGATTTACAATATAATCTGCCCTTGTTGAAATAATTAAAGGCCAATAAGTCTATAAAAAGCCAAACAGAGTTTTTTTCAAAGTAAAAGCTTCAAATATACTGAAGGCAACGTTTTACTTTCGTCGTGAATGTTGCCACAAACTTTCAGGAGCAGAAAAAAATTACTGTAGAAATTCAACTGCAAAGAATTCACTTAAAAAAGTAAATGAAAAGCAGGTTCAGTAAACATGTTGTCCATACAGTAATCATACAGTAACACAGCTTCATATAACTGGGGAGAAAAGACTACATGACGCTGGGACGATTCTACAGACATGGATTCATTTACCAAAATCATTTTTTCTCTGACATTCTGAACCTGGTTCCTCTTCCATTTTTGTTTACTTATATTTTTTTGTGTAATTAATTTGCGAATCCATGTCTGTGAAACTATCCCAAATAATGTTTTTCTCTACATATAAACATCACTTATTACAAACATATGCATATAGTAAAGTGTGATATACATCAATATACAAATAAGCTTCAAATGGATCCATGCATAATATGTGAGCTAGCTTTAGAGAACATACAGTCATCAAACTGGGAGTCTGACGTAGATGCACCTTGTGAATCGGACACAAACCACACGGGCGGCAGATCAATCCGTCCATCACCATACACAGCCTTTGGATCAACCGAACAAAACCAGCAGACTCACAGAAGAAGCCAGGGAAAAGATGGTGCAGGGCGATGGGCCCTCGGACGCGACAACAAGGTTTGTGGGCGCAGGACTAAAGAGAATGGAGGTGTTTGAGGGTTTTTGGTTCCAGAAGCAGCCGATACCTGGAGGTGGCGGGTGCTGCACCATGAGGTGAGCGTGGCCAGGATGAGCTGCTCTCTGGAAGCCTGCGTCACGCGCCCCCCCCTGACTCGCTCAGCTCCACGGACCCAGTTGGTGGAGTCGCTGCTTGACTACCAGCATCCAAGGCTGCGGAGCCTTTTCTGTGGCTGATCAGAGTCAACACAAACTCTTTCTATCCACCTGAACGCTGCCGCGGAGCCTTACCAAACATTCAACATTCATTTCAATGTACTGTAGTGTATTTCTACCGACAAATACTATTCATTGTGGTCTACGTGCGATCATACCATCCACAAACCAGTGACGGTTGATAAGTTAGATGCTTAGAAGTTCTACTATCAAACATTTGCATGGGCTGACGTCAGCAAATACAACACACACATCAGATGATTCTGAGAATGTAACAATATGTAGTCGTTTACTGGAGGTATGTCTGTGGACCAAGCTTCTCATCGATGCTACTTGGTGTTGGCTAACGGTTTCTTTCATTCTAGTTCTCATCTACTTGAACCGTTTCTGTACTTTTTGACCCAGTGGCTTCACTTTCCTCCCATCTTTGAAGTTAAATCTAGCTCTACTGCATTAATGCAGTTTTTCCCCCAACATTCCAAATTGAATCTCTTTGAATTTGCCAAAAACAAACAATTTAACTGCAGAAATGAATAATGAGGGCGAGAGGGATTTTTTTTTATGTTAAGCGATCAATCGGAAACTATTCTATTCTAACTGATCGTAAAACAACAGGAGATTTTATGGAACTGGTTCTTTCTAGACAGGACACATAATGTCTACAATTTAATACCGTCTAACTAAGTGTGTATGTGAGGTCCTAGTGCTGGTGAGTTGTGAAAGGCCAGTATCTTTAAAATCTCTCTCCTTCCTTCTATTTGTGTGCGTCTTTCTTCACACACATTCAGGAACAGCGGATGAACAGAAAGAGGTAAAAACAACAGAAACAAAAGAACACCTGGACCAAACACAGACAACAAAACAAGCGTGTCATGCAACATAAAACCACTTGTCATACTGTAAATGAAACAGTCTAAATACCCCAGCCTGACCTCTGCCTCCTTCTCCGTGTCCACCCCTCAGGAGACAGTAACAGGTTGTTTCCTGTCTTTCATCGGAGGCCTTAATGCCCATAATCGCTGCTTTGGCATCGGACGCACACAGACACACACAGACACTGGCAGAAGGTATGCTTCCTTCACAGCATTAAATCGGTCTGTTAACGGACGCACAATCTGTCTCACAGTGAAGACAGACAAATTGTCCAAAATGATCTTCTCCCCACAAAAGAGCCTATGTTCTCATTTTGGCAGCTGCACTTCCTGTCTTTACTTGTTGCTGACAAGTTCAAAATTGAAAAACAACACACGACTATGTAACTACATAACAGAGGATTCAGTCCATGTGAAGCAGCATCGTTTGGAGTGGATTTAAATGGTTCTGGAGCGGACTCACTCTGTTGATGAAACGCAGCAGGCTCTGTGTAGGTGGGCTCTGCTGGTGCATGTTGGGTAATGTAGTTGCATCAGACCACTGCAGTTCGACTTGTCCAGAATGTACCGTTGAGTCCGATTTTTAACGCAGGGCAACTAATCTACTCTGCAAAAGGTCCTTGAATGGGTTCGTCTCTAATCCTGGACGGACTCTGGCGGATGCTGTTGTGTGCATTAGAGGAGGCAGTGGCTGACTCTGGGGGTGTGGCCTTAGAACAGGCTGACGAGGAGAAGATGCGTGAAATCAACCTGACAGAGACCAGAGGGAGCGGTCAGAGAAAGGAAGTGTTCAAAAGGGAAACTATACAAACATGCATAAATCAGAATTTAATTAAGCACTAGCGCATTTAAATAACAGAGCTGGTTGCGAACTTACAGGGTCATCATCCGAGTGCGCATGTGTGTATATGTCAGGCTTATAATCACAAGTTGGCCGCCTATCTGAAAACTCAGTGTTGTTTATAGCAACGCTTTGAAGCTTTTTCAATTCTCACCAAGGCAGAGATTCGCTATGCGCTTCTCACTGGCTCTGATCCCATGTGCGGCATTCTGTGGTAGTCGTAAATGTGAAAGAAGCGTCGCTTCGTTTGGATTCAAATCTGCCTCACTGAGCAGTCTGTTGTGCATTCACAGTCCTAGATCTATCTGCCAAATATGCAAGAGTTGTGTGTGTGCGTGTGTGTGTATGAAGTCAACAAATTTAAAACACATGTGTAAAAAGACACGTGTAGCAAGAACCAGGACAGAAAATGGCTGCATGCGTGACTCACATTAGATTGGCATGGACTTCATCTTGACCATAGAGGTAAGTTCCTGTTTGGTCACATGATTGCGCCGCTTCTGCCGCACCCTGAAACACACAACACCAACAAAATGTTTAAAAAAAAATGTTGAGAATGACCACAGCTGTAGCCGGCAGTGTGTGTGTGTGTGTGTGTGTGTGTGTGTGTGTGTGTGTGTGTGTGTGTGTGTGTGTGTGTGTCTTACCACACAGCAAAGATGAAGGAGAAAACTGTGGTGAGGATGACCACAGAGAACAGAACCAGCAGGATTACCAGTCCCAAATTACCTCCGTCCTCAGGTACGACATCTGGATGGGAAAAGAGCAAGGAAGGCCATCAAAATAATCAGAGAGGGAGTCATGGGGAAGAAGTAGAGAGTTTAATCATAAATTATGGCTTGATGATGGTGGAGGACTTCAGAGCGCAACAGAGGAACAGATGTATGATGATCCATGAAGGCACAGATGTGGTGAAAAAGAGAAAATACAAAATGAAATAACAAAAACAAATATAGTTAGAGAAGAAAAAAACAAAACAGATGTGGTTGTATTGTCATAATCTGTAAAACGTATTTAACATATTTTCAGGAACTTCAACGTTTTTGCGTGACTGAAACACAAGAAGGGGAAGAAAAAATGTGTGCGTGTGTGTTCTTGGATTTAATTTCTCTTTGGTGAGAAGTTTAATTTTAACACAAACACGCATTTATCACACTGAGGAGTAAACAACTCACGTTCACACACAGACAAGCACAATCATTGCCTTGAACTGTGAAACAAAGCAAAAGCCCAGACACACACCAGACACATATTAACGCCATCAAATGTGCACAAAACACTTGGCATTCATAAACTGAACTATGATTGATGAGCACATCTGCCAACGACAGTGGCCACACACAGACGGAAACAGACGCCGGCATCTGTTTCACAGGAGACTTTCAAACCTGTGGATTTACCTCAATGTATGTCAACGTGAGTGTGTAAGCTTGTTTACAAGTGTATACTTGTGATGATTACAATGGTGGCTATATTTGATGGCCACGCTTGCAGTTGCAGATGTTTTTTTCCTGTTTTAACCCATGTATGTATGAGCTGGCATGTAGTTAATGTATCATACGGTGCATACTGCACAAAACATAATACCCTGTAGCTGCAATTTACTGCAATTATATCCAATTTGGTGATGAGGCCAGGCACAAGGCATTTGCACTGTTCTATCTACAGTATGACAACAGCAAATATTGCATTTATACAAATTATTTCTGCATTAATGCCTGATGCTACTTCTGTTTGGTGCCACAAAAACAAGGTAAAAACATGCGTTCCCGGCTGTAATAGGAAATATGATTCACGGAGCTCAATCTCACGAGTCTCAAACAAAGCCTGAGGAATTGCAGGCATGTCTAAATGTGGTCCTTTGATCTGCTTCACTGAATTACAAATGTTAAAAATTAGTAATAATTATAGTAGTAATAATAACAAGTAGAGAGAATCATAATAATAATTTAAAAATAAAATAATAATAATAAAAATAAAATAATAATAATAATAATAATAATAATAATAATAATAATAATAATAATAATAATAATAATAATAATAATAATAATAATAATAATAAGAATAATAGCTCCACTAAGACGACATATTGAAAGCTGTAATTACTGTGAATACACTAGTTTTGAGCTTCAGCTGCACCACAGTGTTCCTGACTACAATGACTGAAAAACAAGAGTCTTACTGTGTGATTCTGCTGTGGAAGTCTCTGGCTTTGTACTGAAAGGAAAGAAGTCTTCCTCCTCTGGGTCGGGGGTGGTGGAGACTGTAGCACAAACAAACAAACATGTATTCATGCTATTAATACACACAATGAAAGGTTTGTTGTGAAATGGCTGAAACTTGCTGCAGATCTCAGGTGACTTTTAATGTGTTTGCTGTCTTTTGAAGGATATGAATTATTCTCAGACAACATTACAACAACGACAACTCTCCAGCTTGAAAAAAAAAAACGGACTAATGATTATGAATAAAGGCAAAAATAATAACTGTGAAAGTAATGATTTTCCTCCTGACCTGACCAGGGCCAGACTGGAAGCACAGGACTCCATTCACTCCACTGAGTTTCAGGGTTCACCTCATCTCTGGCTCGAACCTGCACCTGGTGGAGGTGGCCGGCCAGAGCATCGCATATAATGACTGTAGTCCCCTCAGAGTTGATCTGAAAGAGAAACACACAAAATGTGGTAATGTGTTTCTCGTCTACTCACAGAGACTAGTCTCTAATGTTCAGTTCTCATAAGCCCAAGGTGGGCACTAACCTCTGACCAGTACGCAGATCCCAGCGGCTGGTATCTGATCTGAAATATTAGAGGGAACGCAGGCAGGCGTGGCCAGGAGGAGGGGTAGTCCCACGACACATTCAGCCTCATAGGATAGCCTTCAATCCCCATGACCGACACCGACTGCGGAGGGTCTGGTTTCACTGAAAAGAAACACAAATAAACAGAAAGAAACCCTGGTTTAACCGTGGTTCATTCCTGTGGCTAAAACCCGGAGAATGGAGGAATACGACAGATTCAAATCACGTGCATGTGCGTGTAGTGCGTCAAAAAATCACGACTGCACAAACGTTCCATGGCACCAAGTTCAATTATTAAAATAAACAAACTTCACCCTATTCCCATTTGTGTGTTTGCATGGTCTTACATAGCTTGTGTAACTGAAACTGGATAAACGTGGTCTCAGAACCAAGGCCGTTGGTCTCGGTGATTCTAAGGGTGTGCATGGACGACCAGAAGGCCGGGTGATCGACGTCACAGTGCTTACGGGCGACGTTCACCACGCATGGCGTCCACTCCTGACCTGTCCCCCTATGAAAGCAAATCACACCATTAAGTCTTGGATTTAGTTGATTGGGTAGAAGACAGTGCAGCCTAGTATCCGCAGGAAGCGAGGATGAAACGGACCACTGCTGTAATATTTAATGGTTAGAACCTTCCACCAAGTGCTCCTTGTCAGGTCGGATCAAAGTAGGCAGAATGAGGCAGCACAACACAGTCTCAGCGTTCCCACTAGATTCAGTGTGTGACTCTGTGCTACGTGCACTATATTTAGCACATTCATGTGTTATTTGTGAATGTGACCTTTGGTGTGGGGTGTTTCAGCCGCAGTAGCCGTCTCTTACCTGAAGGAGGCATTGTACTTTGCTGGCAGGAAGGTCTTGACAGGTTCTACCCAGGAGCAGCGGACATGTGCATGATTGGGCACTTGACAGGAAATGCTGAGCAGCCCAGGGGGATCTGGGTCACAGGAGTCAGAGTTTATTGTCAGAGAAGAGAGGGAGCTGGGTTTTTAAAGGCCCCGTCAGACATTTCAAACATTTTTCGATCATGTCTAAGATGGCTGCGTGCCCCAGTGTCCCTATCATGAACTCAGATATTTCAGGAGAGGCTTGGTCAGGAACATGGAAAACTGTCTCTAAGAAGGAAGCCACTTTGGGAGCCGCTTCCTGTTTGAGGCAGTAAGAGGAAGCCGAGGGCTTTGTCAGTGTGGTGACCGATAAGCCTGGTTTCCTCTGAAGAACAGCAGACCTGATGTGATAATCGCTGTCATAATAATGTCTTATTGTTGACATAGCTACTACCAATTAATTCATAAAAGGCAAGATTCTGACACAAAGTCAAGAGGATGATGAATATGCACTTCATTTCAATTGGTTTAATGCTGAGTGTTAACTGAGCGGTGCTGCTGGGACGCTGGAACTCGACACTGCTGTCGTACATAGGGGTCGGAGCAAGACGGGACAGGCCTGCTTCTGCTGCAGAGTCATTTTGGAGCAAAACACTGGTATTTATCTGACAGAGTGGGCTCTGTGAGTCCCAACTTACGGCCCAGCCGCAGATTGATGGAGTGGAGGAGGAGCCCCTGGCTGTCAGAGCAGCTGTAGTTCCCCTGTGCCGAGTGGTTGACCTGCAGCAGCACCAAAGCCCCATCGGACCTCACTTTGTGCCACGGCAAAGCTGAGCTGCGGTTGAGATGCCACACCGCGGGCGTTCTGATGGAGAGAAGGGTGGACTTCAGGTAACAAACATGCGAGGGCTTCGCTTTGCAGTAAAATACAGTAAAAAGGCAGTAAAAACAGCTTCAAGGTGGAAAAATGTCTGGAATATTTTTGGAAGAGTTGTAAATTACCTGATATTTGACTTCCCGCATGTTAGTGTCACATTTGACCCCAGGCGCCCGAACTGCACGTCTGACACTGAAAAACAGGCGCTCTTTAAATATTCAAGCTGTCTGGCTTAGAAAACGAATCAGCACATTGCTCAATCTGACATACAGGACAGTGTGTGTGTGTGTGTGTGTGTGTGTGTGTGTGTGCGCGTGTGTGTGTAACATCTGCATTCACATGATTTAAGCTGCACCATGTACTGTAAAGTCAACACGATCATTAACATCACCATACAAGGTCACGAATGCAGCAGACTCTGGGCCACAGACACTTTGGCGCAGCGTCAGGCTGCTCCTGCTGTTTTATTTTTAGTGCAATTAAATCACAATTGAACTGTCAGCTATCAGCTAATCTCTCATCAGACCATTCAAATCAAGCTCAGAGGCAGTTAAGTATTTTTCTTAATTACAAACACAAACTATACTTTTAAAAACACACTTAAAACCTTTCTGTTCTTCTGAGAACTCTGGGTTTCAGAATTTTCTATAAATCTTCCGGACATTTTCTGTAAGTTGACAAGAATTAGCGTCACGTTAAACTCGTGCTTCAGTTTTGCCTGCTGTATCTGTAATTTCTTACATTAATGACAACTTTGGTTTATGGTGCTCATATGAACAATAACAATAAAAAAAACCTCAGCGTGACTGATGATGTAATGTTGACTGAACCATGTTCAGCATTTGAATTATTAACTGCTGTAGCTCAGAAAGCATTTCGACCAGATATCTCCAGACAAGCACAGCTACCATCATCTGGGTTTGAACCCAGCACCAGTTAATGTTCACCCATTAGCTGCAAAAATGGCTCAAATCAATAAAAAGGCTGAGTTCAGAGTAGTCAGTTAACACCTATTTGTATCAGTAGATAACAGCCCAGCTACTGTACCTGCCGTCATACTGAATTACTACTTTGTGGAGTTGAAGGATAACAGAGTACAGTTATACTGTGCCTCAACAAGTATTTGTGGTGGCTGTAGTAATATGCAAAGTTGATACTCTTTCTGCACTGCATTAATGTGTGTGCGAGTGAATGTTTAACTTGGCTCCGTAATATAAAAGCTGGCATTTACCACCAGATCTGGAGTGGAAAAACATGACTTTGGCCGCGGTGCCGCCACGCACACATCTTGATTAACTCTAAACCCAGTCACTCAGGCACGTACATCGACTACTGGCCTCGGGATGTTCCTCCACATGTGCCTCAACTGTGGCAGCCGCTAAAGTGGTATCAAAGGTAATGTTTACAGTTAGAACATTAAGGCCTGAGGGGATGCGCAGGTGGAAGTATTAAGAATCGTACTAATTTATTTGACGTTTTCCCCCTTTGCAATAACCTGATATGCCTCTAAGGAAATAACTATTTTACATTAAATTGTACACATGCTCAACCGGGACGCTTTAGCCCCCTCTTCACACCTAGAGTTCACTTCTCTGGCCTTTCTGTTGTTTTCATAGTGACTCTGTAAATGAAACAGCTGGGAAAAAAGAGCAGCAACATGCTCCAGAGTGATTCTGATTTAATGACTTGGGTGAACAAAGCCACTAGCTGCTTTGGCTAAAGTTAGCGTCACAGACTGACAGACGGACCTTTTCACAACCAAAATAAGAGATTCTTAACTGGAAGATTGAAAACAATTTCAAAAGGGTGTTTGAATTGAAGCCTCCTCTGTCTGTCTTCTTATCATTTACTCTACATTTCTCACTTATCTCAGTTTTTCTATTTCATGCCTCCTCCACCAGATTTTTCATTATTTACCTAATTTTACTTTCCCTTTAACCACAAAACACACACACTTGTCTGATGTGTGTGTGTGTGTGTGTGTGTGTGTGTGTGTGTGTGTGTGTGTCTGTGTGTGTGTGTTACCTGGGGCCTTGGTGCGATGCAGAGTTGGCTGGTCTGAATATGTGTATTCATGTTTTATTGGCAGTGAAGTACATTATTCCCCAAAACCCACAGCGTTCCACTCATATCTGATTCTCCCTCTGGCAGGAGGGCCCAGACACACACGCGCACGCACGCACGCACACACTCGCACAAACACCCGCACACGTGTGCACAGGGAGGGTGAAGGTTTCTCAGACATTGAAATCAGATGGCGGGGTGGACGCAGAAACTGCGAGCTGGATGAAACTCAGTACTTTCCAAACAAAGAAAGAGCTGCTGCTGTAAAACTGGAGAGGGAAAACGTTGAAGGGCTGAGGGCAAGTGATCTTTCTGTGGAACTAACTAATATGTGTAAAGGTAAAACCCAAAGACGCAAACAGACACAAAGGAGAAGCAGCCTTTGTGAGAAAAAGGTTTCATAATACCATACACATCCCTGAAGTGCAGAGGGAGAAGAAAAACTGCTTCAACAATAGACGTCTTGTTTGCAAATTCATAAAAAAAAAACTCATTTCAACTATAAAGAAAACAAAATTTGTACTAAACCTGGCCAGAAAGTGAACAATGATGCGTTTCAACAAGAAAAGGCCTACGATGGAGGTTTTGCTTGGAAAATGTGCCCGTTTCATGGCAAACTGAACCGTAACCACTTCTTATTTCATCCCTCCTCTCTTCTGTAGCAACCACACGTCCTGTGTGTACCCACACGTTAAATACAGCATGTTTCTGTAGCAATGTGACTCTGACAAGCGTGCACGCGTCGAGTGTGTGCCGTTACCTTCATTGGTCCAAATCTGAGCACAACTGGGACGCAGCGACCAAGATAAAAACCAGACGACTGTCAGACACACAGGACTGGACAAAAGGCCAGGCATCTGCAAGGACAGGAGAGGGAGAGGAGGTGGTGGGATGAGTCTTGGCTGCAAACATTAATAGTAACATCATCATCATCATGTTCAGTCCATTTTCCAAGTAAACAGGCAAAGATGCTTCAGAAACAGCCTATATTTAATAATCCCGTGGACAATTTCCTCACTAGCAAGTTTATACCAATGTAGAAATTGCTTGGTAACGTCATGATGCAGGTAAACACTTGACAAAGCAACCTGTGCTTCCATTTCCTTTGTGGGCAAAGCAAATTCTCGGTTCCACAAAATACAAAAACGCCAACACAATCTCTCACTAGTAGAATTGAAAGTTGAAATCTTAATCAAAACAAGAAACGCATTTCCCATAAAACTGGAAATATCTTTAAAAGCATTTCTCATTTCCACTGGCATTTTCCTGGGCTTCTGGGAAAAACAAACATTTACAGTAGTTTCACTTATGCCGCAGAACTGGAGGATGATTCTGTTCTGTTGCACATGTACAATATGTATCTGATAGTCAGTCTCACCCATTTCATTCAGACTATTCTTTTAAAAAGACATATTTGCTCTCTAACCAAATATATTAAAATGTTTTTGATAATTTTGTGCAATTACAGCAGCTAACTAGATTTGGCAACAGTTTCTCAATGATATCTCCATATTTGTGGATTGTGGTAAAGTTGACACTGGCTTGGGTTTTTCTTATAGCTGCAGTATAACTGACATGCAGTATTACCCACTGGCCTTTGATTGTACAGTACTGCTTTATACAAACACTCACTGACTGCATAGACACACAGCATGTGAGAGTTTCTCAGTGGAGTGACACAGTTTGGAATGTTTCTATTTTTCTAATATAAAGCCTTTCATACTGGTTAGTGCATGGCTGAAAAGGTCTTAACTTCACTGTGTTTCTGCTGTGACAGGGTTAAGAGGTTGTAAATGAGATGCAATTATGAGGATATATTCATCTTCATGGGAAATGTTCCGCAGGCAGCTGCATTGGTAAGTGACAGGCTGAAAAACTGTGCGTGTGTTAATTTCATTGTGCACTAGTGTTGCTACAGACTGATCTGATTAAAGCTCAAACCGTATACAGTAAACAGGGGAAGTTTCCTCTTGACTCTGCAAACTCACACCCTTGTGTGTCAGAGAGACTAAAAGGTGCCTGTGAAGAACCAAACACTATGTTTGTGATGAAGCAGAAAGCCCAGAGTGCACTAATCTCTGGTGCCACTTCTTTTTATAGGGATGCGAGTGACAAACGCTCATGAGATATTTCAACACTGTGAATTACAGCTCCATAGTAGGAGAACGAGATAAGAGCCATAAAGGTGGTTTCATTGCATCAATAGTTTTATGCATCCTGTTCAAACAGGATGTTACTCAAACTGGGGTCACGTCAGTAATGGGTCGATTTAAAAGAATAAAAATAAAAAATCTGAATTCAGTCGAGCACTGGTCAAACGGAATCAATGCCCAAATCAAAAAAAATAAGCTCTGGGTAAATGTAAAATATCCTGATAAATATGATAAGATAGTCACAGAATCAATATTGTAATATAAAAAACCTCACACAATCCTCAAATACACAATTAAATTCATAAAACATGAGAAAAACACAACTCGTCATACTTTACCGTCTGAAAAGCTCGTTTCTACAGAAACAGAACTGGAGGAGGTTTTCTGTGTGCTGACTAATAGTCTGACAAAGCCAGGATAAAACAGACAGAGCCCACTGCTTTCATTTGTACAAAAAGGTGAAAGGTATTCAATGTCAAAGTGTGCAAAATAGAGGAAGAGTGATGGATGAGAGGGTGAGAATGAGTAAGTGAGGACTGGATTCTTACAAAAAAATACTTTGAGCTGCATTCAAATGAATGACACCACTGTAACTCTGAATATTCAGTGTACAGGACTGAGACACACGCTGTGTGTGTGTGTGTGTGTGTGTGTGTGTGTGTGTGTGTGTGTGTGTGTGTGTGTGTGTGTGTGTAATATTAGACTACGCAAATAAACCTGATTTGCTCACAACCACTTAAAAGCTTCCTCCGTGTTTGTAACCGAGATGAAACCTGTAACCTCTGAATCTTGGCTTGTCTGCGAGCATGAGGTGTTCCAGCCAAACACATCATCTGTTTGTTTAAAGCATAAAATAAACATAATCAACATTTCATCAGGAGTCCAAAGTGTTAGGTTTGGCTCAAGCAAGTGCAGTGAAGGCTGCCAGCGTCAAACACAGTTTACAATGAGCTGCAATTGTAGATTAGAATAACAATGTAATGAGTGTGTAATGAATGAGATAATGGGGTTGGTGACGTGTAAGTCACACAGGCTGATGACTTTGGCTTCAGCGATTGTGACGTCATCAAACTTGGAGGCCAAAATCCATTTGTGTAGAGAAACACACCTGCAGCAGGTAACAAGCGTCACGGCCACAGCTTAAATTAAAACAGCGGCCGGTTTAAAACATCACTGTTGTACTTTCATTGCATTCACATCATACCTTTAGTTGTTCTACATTTGTTTCCACACTTGTGACGGTTGAGAAACTAGGCAGCACACTATCAAACCTCACCTTTGCCTGACCTTTAACACGTACTTGGGTAATATTTACTAAGCTAAACACACCCACTGTACAGTATGTCAATCTGTGCTACAGATCAATCAGCAGTGGGTTTCGTCATCGTCCCCCGCGTGAGTCTCTCTGTGCTCCTGTGATACAATCTGTTTCCATTTTGACCGGTGTCCTGTGATGTTGCACAGCAGTGTTACATTCACCACTGTGGCCTGTAGGTCCATGCAGTCAGTTGGAAACTCACCAACTCCTGCGTCGCTGCTTACATCCCCCTCTCTGTCCATCCCTCCCTTCATGCTTTCTAAAGCCTTCTGTACATTCAGGACATTCTGTACCTGAAAGCAGCTGCTAGAGCAGCTACCACGTTTAGAGCACGTTAATTCATGCTCCAGTAGTGTTGTAGGTGCAGGACAGACTATGATCCCACCCCATCCTCTATAAAAGCCTGGGACAAGGTTCCATGTTCGAGTGGACAAACCTCACACACACTTCAAATCCACTCACCATGACATTAAAAAATTCTACTTAATACCGTATAATAAACTGTTTGGATTTACTGTGATGTGCTCGGGTTAAAAGGTGAAAAGTGTATTGGGAGGTGACGCAGATGATTTAGCGGTGATTCCTTTGTGAATCAGCTGCATCTCTTGAGGCCACCTTTAAAGTAAACCGGTGGTGCACAATTGATACATATTAGAAAAAGGTGTTCATATATTTGCTGTGAGCCTTCAGACATTCCTTAATTGAAAAGGCAGTAAATATTTGTTGAGTGGCTCATATGGGCAGAAGGAAAACTGATTTAGAGGTTCGTCTGCAGAATTAAGCCTGATGGTAAATCTCAAGGACACTTTTTCCCCATCAACCACTTTCAGCTCGTACTTTTATAGAACCTGACGTGTTTTCTTTCCACTCTCTGCTCTGCAGTTAGTCTCTGGCTGTATTTTCCATTCTGCTAATGTCCAAATGTTCAAGGTTCACCATAATATTTGGGTCATACCTTCTAATGACTACCCCTCCCCCCGTTCCTCCTGTGTAACTGGAGATCAGAGAATGCCCGTCTGAACCAGGGTTCCTCCCTGAACCGTTCTATCCCTTATGTCATGTTTTTCTATTTTGTCAATTCCTATTTGCCTTCTCTTATCTCTGCTTCTCCCTCAAAATGCTCAGAGGACGTCTTACTCCTCTGCTCTCTGTGTTTTTCTAGGTACACACACTTTATTTTCCATCTCTACTGCCAGACAACGCAGGGTCCAGTAAGCATCAGGTTTACAAAGGTCTAATTATCCTTCCCTAACACTTTGAAACAGGGATTTTCTAAGTGAACAAAGTGATAATCTGTCTTTTTGGACCTAAGCAACAAGTTTCCACTCATAACAAAAGCCCGACTAACGTATCTTTGAACAGGTGCAAGTTTTTAAACAATAAAAAGAAGCAGAAACAGAAACAAGAACAACTGGAAGCCGTACCTTCATCCTTCATGTCCAACTTACACTGATATTTATTATTGCACTTTTATTACAGAACACTCTAAAATATGATTATAATGTTACTGCAATTACCATTAAACCTATAATATGGTACACTTAAACAAAAATACTCATCCCGTTGTTTGAATGTATTCAATATTAATTTACAATGGAAGAAAGAACAAAAGGTAGGAAGTTAAGTCCAAGCCTTTGACTGGCAATGTGCATTGTTTTAGCCAAAATAACAAAGACGGGAACTGAGATAAGCATCATAACTCAACTTACTTTCCTAAAAGCATTGTATACTGTACACCTACTGGAACAAAATCTATTGACAACTCATATTTACTGACCCATCTTGGACCATCAAACATGTAAGACGCAGTGAAGGCACAGCTGAGCACACTGATGTAAAACCAAAACGCCCGCTAGAAGCCACATCGCTGCAGGATTCAGCCTTGAAGATTCCCACAAACCACTTTCCCTCAGCAGCTGGAGCAGGAGTGTTCCTGCAGCTAAATGTGAAAAACACACCTCAGTCCAGTGTGTGTGCCATTCACGGGAGGCTAGTATTGTCTGAATGTACAAAAGACACATGCACGTCATTATCATCACATCATTATGGACAAAGTTCTAATTCAACAACTAAATAACAATGCAAAACAGGCAATAAGTGACTCATTACATCTGCCAAGAGCACAGGAACAATGTCAAGGAGCTTCTCCAGTTTCAGAAGGCTTTCTTTCCATAGCATGTGTGTCTACTTGTAAGCCTATACAATGACTCACCCACGGCAGTCACCTTTCTACTGTAGCTCTTCCAGAAAGAACCAGAATAGACAGGGGAATGCAGCCATGGATATTGTCACTAGGGTGCACCCATAATGCAGTCATTCCACATCCACAGAGATGCAAAGCAACAAAGCCCGAGTCGCTAGAATACACAGTTTTCTCTTCTAAATACAACCGCTCCTCTCTTCGTAGACCACAACCAGAGTCATAAAAAATAATTGCAGAACATGCTAAAATTCCTGGGTAAAAACATTCCAGCCAAGCGAGAATGAGAGAGAATCGAGTTCAAAAACAGAGCGTTGAAGAAAGGCACAAACACGAGGGTTCAGAGTGGATCACAAACAGGACCTCATAGTAAAACGAGGTGTGCGCACAGTGACGATGACTAACTCCCTTTTTTTTAACCGGTGCTCTGAATGGCAGCGCAATCCCACATGGTGAGTCACGCAAACGCTGGCATGCCACTGCACATTCAGTCAGCTTTACAAGAGAAGACTTCAGACAGTGAGACAAGAGAAAGAAGAAGAAAAAACGACCAGGGGGCGAGAAAAAGGAGGTGATTCTGAAGCACAGAGGACTGAAGAGATGAGCAGAAATGCTCAGAAATGCAGAGAAAAACAAATATATTCGCTCTCTCTCTCACACACACACACGCACACGCACACGCACACGCGCGCACACACACACACACACACACACACACACACACACACACACACACACACACACACACACACACACACACACACACACACACACACACACACAAACACACACACACACACTGTTCTGGCTACATAACAGATTATTACAGGATGTCCTGTTGATGAGGACGGGTCGTTAGGGGTTATGTCATAAATTAAAGATTAACAAAGACTGATGTTTTGCACACTCCCTGAACATCCGTCAACAGTGTGTGTCATCATGTGACCCTGTGCTCAAGAACAGAAACAAGGAAATGGTGACAAACTGAGCTGATTAGCTAACCTCTGTGAAACAGGTGCACGTGTGCGTGGCTTCGTGCGCGCACATGCACTGAACCACCAACACACAGCTGTCATGCCAAGATAGCGTGGGCAGACTACAATGGCTGCGGTGTTTGCTCCTGTCACCATGGCAACCGCAGCGCGCACGGCTCGCCTGACCTTTGCAGGCGATAACACCCCTGCTGACTGACATCTGCGTGTTTGTGTTGTGTTTCCACATGCGAGGCCTCGCAGCGAGAGTCCAGTTTCGCACCGAGTGCATGGATCCCGCGAGTCCATGCGCATACACTCAGTGCTCCATAGGTGTGCATCGTGCCTGATACTCAGTGTAACAGATAAATATACAATCTGCAGCCTTTAAATGTGCAGTTATGCTTTTTCTGAATGGTTTTAATTAAATCATTTAATGTACCAAAGATGGTGTTATTCATCTTATATATTTATTACTAAAGTATCATAAATTATATTTACTACCTACTAATTAAGCACCAACTGGGCAGATTGGAGAGAATGTGACGCACACAAAGATAAATATTCTTAATAGCCAGTGTTCTTCAGCCAGGCTTTAAAATCAAAATCATCAAATGTGGACAGGTCGTTATAAAACACAAGACAAGGAAACAGCTGAGATGGAAAGATGAGAGGTTGCATAGCTGAGTCGGATAGAAGAGCCAATAAGCAAGGGAAATCTATTTAACAGGGAGCCTGAAAAGTACTGGAAATATCTGGCAGGGCAGTGACAAGACAGATACTGGGAAGTAGAGTCAGAACGTAGGATGGCAGAGACACAGAACACGGTGAACACTTTCACAAGGTTTTCCTTTAACAGCAATTAACTCATCGCGTGACCTTCAGGTATAAAATGTGAAATGCTGCAAAAAATATCACCTGCTTCTCCTACTCCTGTGGTTCTGCGTTATTTAAGCCAAAGTTTTCAAAAGTAATGACTGAAAAGATACATACGTCAAGGCATGGATACCACAGACGAAAGTGAAATGGACTCTAGAGAAACTAACGGCCAAGAGGCTAAACACACAAGAGTAATAGCTGCCATGTGTGGAGAGATAGCACCCGGCCGATCCACACGCCACGGCCTGCACTCAGGAAAATATGATTAGTTAATGCATAGGAAGAAAGTACAAAAAAAAATCTTGATAAAAGAATTACCCATGTGTGCTTACAACTGATAACTGCACTTTCTGTGTACGAGTTTGGCACCAGTCTCATAAACCTGTGTGGTGTGTGTTTACACATCTTTTGATCATTGGGCGGACAAATCTCAGACGTAAATGATCATTGTGAGGACATTTTGGCTACAACATCAAAGGCCTGGTCCACAGTTAAGACTTGGTTTTAGGATTAAGGATTTAACTACTATGAGTTTGAATTAGGACTCCAGTTGTGATGGTTGGTGTTCGAGGGAAGGGGCAAGACAATGGCAGAGGATCCTTACAACTGTAGACAGACAAATGTGTGAGTGTGTTTGTAGCGGCGGGATCTTGGCCTCAGTCCTACGACGATGGAATTTCCTCCAGCTCTGCCGCCAGGGCAAGATGGCTACCATATGCCAGCTAGTCCCACACGCAACCCCCACAGACACACAGCAAATGAAGACCACAAAGGTCTGTAACGGTGAAGCCACTTATAAACAAATACAATGCAGCACACAAAGGGGTGAAGGCTGAACTTGATTTCTGTAGGTTTAATATTTATAGTGGGAAAGGAACAGATTAGTTGATTTGATGCTAAATTTGGTTTTTAAAAGCTAAAGATCGGTCATTTTAAAGCATTGTAAAAAAAATCTACAGTTTTTTGGCAAAAAAACCTCCGAGTATGGAAATTAAATTGATTTAACTGCTGACCTTCCAAAGCTTAGCCGATGATGGATGCTGGTCCAGTGTCTGCCACATTTTTGTGGTACTTCCTCCCTCGCCTATAAGACATGTCCAGACATCTGGTGACCTATTAAGTTCTGCAGAGTTAAACATTTATCTAGAACTTTTAGAGATAGTGGAAAAATGGTGGCAGCTGCCTGACCTCAAGTACAGAAATTCTAGGACTTTAAAAAAAAATCACGATATTGGCCCGGTATCACAGTACACGTCAAAATGCGTGAATGCAAACCACAGCCATGATCGGAGTCCGCTGTCTCTGGTGTACAGGGCTTTGGCACTACTGGAAAAGGAGGACACACACCCGTAACCACAGGATCTGTGCTTAAATTTCCTGAGTAAACAGTTTAGTGAAGAAACTCATTGTCAAAGGATTCTCTGTTGTTTTGGATGTAAGATCCATCACTGCAGCACAGAGAGCTACTGTATCTGACAAATATGGCAAGAAAAGCTGGGATCAAAATCTAAGTCATCTGTTGGAGAAGTAGGTGGAACATTTGCTGAGGTGTGGACAAAGTCAACAATGGCATGTGAACACACAAAGCAGGCGCCGCTCACTCAGCTTTAGGGTTTTCATCCATTTGTGGTAATAAACCTTTAACAGACTTGATCTTCAGGACTTATGTCATTCCTACTGGTCTCCTGTGTAGCGACAAGCAGTCGACAGTCTACTATTAAACTTCACTTAGAGACATTTAGTTCCAGTTTAGTGGCTCTTGACTCCTGCATGACCGCGGACACGCTGGCCAAGCGGAGGGTGCGTTATGAAATCACCTTGGTTGCAAAGAGCCAGACAAACAAGCTAAACAGAAAACCATTCAAAGCTTCCCAGCGCTGATGGCCGAGTCCCACAATTAGTAAAGCAGTGATCAAACTCATTCTCTGCAGTGATCACCAACAGTCAAACTTCTTTTTCCAGTGAACCATTGTCCACATATTTAAATGACGTAGCAGTGTTGCTCTAAATTTCCTAGGAAACCAAGATAAATTTAGACTCCAGATGTAAAGAAGAACTGAGGCTCTGATCCTTAATTAATCTCCAAACAAATAACGGTTGCTACACTAGTGGGACTAATTGGACATGGATCATTTAACTCACACTAAACAGTTTACTTGATCTAAAAAAAGATGCAATTAATTAGAAATCAGGTCCTACTGACATTTGTTTTGGTTGTGTTGTAAATGTAAAGAATCAGAACCAAGTGCAAAGGAAACTTTTCCACACAAAAGCTCAAATGTAGATGTGATCTCACCTCTTAACATGTTTGGCTGTGTTTAACTACGTTTAAACTGTTTGGACTATGTTCAACTGGAGTCAGCTGGCAGCACCAGAACATTACCGTAAACCACAGCACTTCAGCTGTGGTCTGGAAAATTCCACAGCGATACCGTCCAAGTTATAACTCCCAGTCGTCTGAATACTGACCTACACATCTGCTGATGAACCTTAGACTGAGCTCTGACAAATCTCACAAAGAATGTGCGACTGTATATCACTTTGATGAATTTGTGCTGCTTTAGTATTTGAAACGCAGCAGTACAGTCATTCCCGCTAGTAGCCAGAAGAAGGTGATGGCCCGACAACAGCTACTCTGTATGAGCCAATGACAGGCTCTTAAACATACACCCACCTACTCACCCACATCTGCTCTGTATTATATGACAAGGCCTTACACAGAAAGCCACAGGAACATACATCCCTGATATCCATCCCTCACTGAAACAAAGAGATTCAGAAAGCAGAAGATGGGGAGAGAAGATGCACGAATATTCTATCACTGTAAAATAAAAGCCTTTATATTTTGCAGTAATACAGTGGAGCAAATTACAAAAACAGCTGTGCTAAATTTATTGTAACCACACTAGATACATCAGCCGTGTGTCATTTACTGGCTTCTGGTCAAAGCCTGAAAAAACAATATCATACACACACGCTCTCATACAGTATGTGGTGGCAGATCGTTGTACCAAACCCGGCCCAAGTCAATACGCCAGCAGCCTCGGCCCAGTTCTGCTCTGCCACACGGCTTTGATGATGATCCGCTGTGTGCGCTGTGAGTTGGCGTTTCTCTGTGTGCGCGCATGTGCATGTACACTTGACTGGCGCCATGCTACTGCTGGGAACAATTATAAAGACATAAAGCAGATAGTTGAAGATTGCTGTTTAATGCAATGCTGAGAAACACACTTGTGCATGAATATACACAAAATATGATATACTACATTGTCTAAACAAGAAAATAGTTTGTCTACACAAACAGTGCTTCCTTAAAATGGGGCTAAACCAACGCTAAGCATCGAGAAGTCTGATAACACAGGTCTAAATAAAGTGTTTAGACTAAATTCAGTATTTAAAAAAAAAACTTAAAAGGACAGTTTAAACTGGTTTAAACCACAATATCCACATGACTAATGATGTGGTGTTTAAGTTTTCCAAAGTCCTAACTTTTTACATTTTGTTTCAATCAATCTCATCAAGTCAATGTCAGAGCTGCAAACAGCTCATTTAAACTGTACTTCCATGTGACAACTGACTCTTAATGTCCCCGTAAACAGTCAGTGGTGGAAATCCAGCATCTTAAACAGCAATGACGTCTAACCTAAGGATACATCACAGCTGGACTGCTGAGCTTCGCATGCTGGACACTGCGCTTGTGCAAGTGGATAATGTTTGTGTAAATTATAAATTTTGGAAAAAATCCAACTCTAGAAGGTTTCATTCTAAAGCGGCAAATAAGACAGTACTAATGTAAACACAGGCATCCACACTGCTGGGAGCAACCAGTGGGATTTATCCATGCAGTCCATTTGTTTCTAATGCTTAGAATATTCTAAACAGATGATTAGGCCATCTATAAATAATTATAATATAATTACCAACATTATGGGTGGGACAAAACATTTATACACTTGATAATCATAACATTTAATGACACTGTATATATGAACAAAAACAATGTTTATGTTTTGTTAACATAATCTCTGTATCTCATATCATAGTACCTCACATCTTAATCTCCCTACTGTAGATTGCTGCTAATACACATCCCTACTACATAATTAGGACAGATTGTTGAGTCAAGTGGTCATCAACACTAACTTTTTTTTTTTTAAACCAAGCATTTGCTGATTTTTTTGGATTTGCTGACCCAGGACACTGCAGAATCATATATACCTTTTCGTTTGTCATCATTTTGCATTGTTTTGTGTCTTGGTTCTGTCTCCTTGTAAAAACAAATCTTCTGCAGTGCCGGCAAAAAAAAAAAAAAAAAAAAAACAACTCACCATGTGTCCAGCAGGAAGGAAAGCGTGCGGAAAACATACACCTAGATTACACAAATAAATTAGGAGGCACACACACACACACACACACACACACACACACACACACACACACACACACACACACACACACACACACACACACACACACACACACACACACACACACACACACACACACACACACACACGACCCCTGTTTGCCAGAGTAATGAGTCACACTGCTGGGAACTCCATGCTTTCCCTATTACTACAGACGGGCTGACTGATTGCCCTAACATGCTGAAAAGAGAGGTAGAAATGTTAGAAGGTAACAAATTGGAGACAATGGAAAAAGAAAATTAGATTTAGATAATAGAGAACTAAAAATGACTTTAGGAATGAGGAGACCAAAACCCAGTGAGATAGTGGGACAAAGATAGAACAGACAGACAGGGTGAACTCAGCTGTGCTTAATGTGCCTCAAGGGCCGTTCAAGTATGCACAGGGGCACGGTGGAACAGCACTTTTAATTTCCAGTCACAGCCTCCTGAGCCAATGAAAAAAACATTCCTATCAGAACATAAAAATGAAGAACGCCATGCTTAAATGTTTTACTACTAAGTTCGGTAGAACCTTCAAGAGTCTGGTCGCATGCACTTTCTCCGACCAGGCTGCTCAGAGAAACCATGCTTTTTTCCAACAATGCACACAGTAAACCTGGCCGCAGAGTCCATGTACACATGCAGTACAAATATGAATTCCATGGTTCGCAGATTTCAACTGTACAGAGACAAAACAGACCATTTTGACCATTGACCATTTTGTCACTCATTCACTCTGTTGCTTTCAGTTTCACTTCAGCTGGACTTCAATTAGAAACCGAGCCAGCAGTGTTCCATGTAATACTCTTAGCCTGGCCAACAGCAAACAGGAAGTGATGTGAAGGCAGTACATTTGTCATAGATACTGAACCAATGACGAGTGAACAGAGATTGCAGAGCTGGACAAGCACCAAGCAGCGAGCGCTTCCACACCCCCAACAGAGAGCAAGTTAAAAAACAAACCAAACTAATGAGCACTTGGCATTTAAGAAGGTAAATCAAAACCAAATGGGAAATGGAAATGAAAATAAACATCTCCAATGAAAACAAAAGAAACCCCATGGATAGCTCCAGCTTAGGGGGAGGTATGTGACAGGAATTCATATTTCAACTGTATGAAAGTATGATGAGCTTGCATCACTTGACCCCAGAGACTCACTGGAACATAAATTATGTTAACTTGAGATAGGCTGAGGTTAATTTATTGCAGACTGAGCGATGGGACTGGAATTGAGAAAGGAGGGAGAAGAAGACAAAACAAGAAAAGTGGAAATACAGCATGACCTGGTCGTCATAACTAACTCCATCCACACCTGCATTCATCTCTGATCAAAAAACAATTGTTGAAAAGTGAGTTTCTTTTCATGCCAAGTAGAATTAAATTCTCTACTGCGTGATCTTTTTGGCTGATTCAGTCAAAGAAAACAGCCCCCAAAGAAAACCCCAAGGAAAACACATGCACACACTCAAAGCTTCAGGACGTACAGTTGGAATATTAAGTCATAGCAGACAGGCGCTATACAGTAAACCAGCCTGGAGAGGAGAGTACAGTAAGTTAATGGCTTCTGCAAGAAAAATAAAGAGAAAGTCCTCGGCAGACTGCGTGGCTCTGCGGCAGATTGTGTTCACAAACAGCCAAGTATTCCAGCACTGTCTGAGATAGCAGGCAGATAGGAGACCAATTTACAGCCACCGCCATCGCTGGGTTCCATGTTTGTTGACTTTAAGACAGTGTCTGTGGGTGCGTGATCCACAAGGCCAACGACCATCGAAGGCAGAGGGAGTTCCAACCTCTACATCATCCCACTACGCGAAAGCCTTCAAATAATGACATTAATACTTGTGTTGAATTATTTAGATACAACAGGAAGCACACAAACCTTGGACCACAGGCTAAATTTGCTTATGAGCTTTTAAAAGGCGTGTTGAGATTAGTCCATCGTAGCTGAACTCCAGATGCAGACGTGACCAACATGGACGAGGTAAGGCACACTTTAACCAGTGTTATCTAACACAAAAGCCTTATGTTGACTCTTCAATGCTCTATTGAACAGTCCTTCAGTAAACAGTGTCCATATGCTCAGTAAATAAGCTTATCTCACCCAGCAAACACACGCGCGTCTCTGCAAACACGCTTATGACACTTGATCCATTATTTTGTCTCATTAATTTTACAATCGCCTTCTTCGAAGTTCAAGCAGCATAGCCGCTGTTGTTCAGTCTGCACGCTACAGACTCAGTTTATTAGACTCCATCTGGATAAAAAAGAAGTGAAGTGAAACACACAACTTCAATCTGATGTGTTGAATGCTGTTTAGAAAAGGTAACGAGCTGAAGGCTGAGGTCTCACTACTCTACTCTGTTCTTATTTGAAAGGACACATTTCTTTTTTATGAATGCACTGATGTCAAGGCTTGACTCACTGACAACAGCATAAACTGGCTATAAAACTCTGAGAACTCCAGCACACTGGCAGACAATGCCATATTCAGTCAACAGCTTATCCACGATAGATGTGATAAAGTCCATTACGCCAGAGAAATCCCAGAAGTCAAACTTTTATCAGCTTTTCAATTTCCAATTATGAAGTAAATAAATACGCCTATTACTACAGTGACAGGTTTATTTATGAAAATGAACACACTGTATTGTTAGACACCAACTGCATTGTAATTAATATCTAACAATTAACAAAATAATTTGTTTGAACTTGAACCCTGTAGATAAATGTACAACATGTACAGTAGCATGGTGAATTATGGTGACAGCTTACGGTTACAAGCAAGAGTTAGATTTCAGTATTGCTACACAAGCATTCAGAATGGTGGAAGGCCGGAGGACAAGGTGTGTACCCACTCCTCCCAAGCAGCACAACCACATCTGAAGTGAGTGTCATCCTCATCAAAAGCAGGAGACAACAGACACTCCACTGTGAATGAAATCTTAAGTAAGTCGTCCAATATAACCTTAAATCCCAATTCCACTCTTTCGGATAAAGGCTCGTTGGGTTCAACGAACTACAGTACAATCATGAAAAAAAACAATCGTTTGAGAAATTACAGTGACAACTTGCTAAAATTTGTTAACGTACTGTAACCTTGGTTTCATTCTTGTCTGTTGCCGTTACCTGCCTGCCAAATCTGATATGATCACCATGCTCGATAACACCCATTAATCATCCTTTGAAACTGCTAACGCTCCATAAAGACAACAAACATGACGGAGGAAGGGAGGGAGGGAAAGCAGAATGAGTAAGACAGACAGATAGTGAGAAAGAAAAACACACAACAAAAGGAAAACGGTGATGAGACACGAACAGGAAAAAGACATAGGTTTAGTGGATGCTGCCCACAGTGGTGGGCTCTGAGTAAACATCCAAGTCGTAGTATTTTAGGTCCAGGGCTACATGAAAGAGTTAATAGTAGAGCCAAGCATCCGCTGTCTGCAACCAGTCACAACCAGACTCATATGGGCTTGTTTGTAAAAAAACACAGGCTACGCAGAACGGAAGAAACAAAAGCCAGAAGCTTTGTCGTCCGTTTGTCTCTGGGAAGGCAAACAATTCAATATGGTGAAAATCAAATTCACAGTATAAAAACAATTCTGCGACACAACACGTGTTTTTATAGACACTTCGCTCCAGAAGAACCAACGTGTGTTTCCAAATAAATAACACAACGAACAGTGGTTGGTAGATCATCTCCATTCTGCAATAGAACAGAAAATGGCATTTATAATCCATTTACTTATGCAAAAAAACGACACTTTTATTGATGGGCGTCATTTCAGATGTCCAAAACCACATAAACCACAGACTACAGTAATACAGGCAATGTCTTTATCCCACACAGGGATTACTACTTGGTGTCTCCTGAACACTGTATACTGTTGGCAAAGTTGTACACTGGAGAAAAAGCTTGCTTCCATTGTAAGTTATAAAAATGAGGGTAGAATTTATTAAGAAATTGTGAAATCAAGAGAACACCTTCAACTTTTGACACACATTAAGCTTTTAGCTGCAAAGTGAGAAAACCTCAGCAAAACTATGGGAACACCAACACAGATCTGCACAACTACCTACAATGAACGAACCTCGAGAAGGCGAAATGAGCCTGTAATAATGAAGCCATTGAAGTAATAATGGCAGCGGATCCATGTGCTGAGCTGACAAACATCAGGCTCACCAGCAGAACGTTTTCAGGTGAACACGAACCACTGCAGGGTGAGAGTCAACACCCAGCAGCCACCACGCCGGTGCACTCTGGCCGCACCAGCTTGTAAATCAATCCACAGTATTCTTCACGCTGGTTTGGCAGGTAACCACTTACAATGTAGAGGTAGAGCTTTATACCAAAGCAATCAACAGAGCATTTCTCTCCAGCACAGACCTATATTCCGCCAAAGTCTAAAACCCTTCTCAGTAGGCTGTATTTTCACTGTCAACACAGCACAGGACAGAGTAGTTACAGTATGTAAGCCTAACCTGGTGCACTTTGCTTACACTGGCACGACTGAGGCAAGTTGTCAGCAAGTTCCTTAACACACACTGTATTAATTTCTATAATACTGGTATGTTAGTGCCCTGCAATAGACTGGAGACCTGTTCAGGGTGTACCCTGCCTCTCGCCCTGAGATAGTTGGGATAGGCTCCAGCACCCCCTGTGACCCCTGAGGGAATGAGCAGTAGAAGATGGATGGATGGATGGATGGATGGATGGATGGATGGATGGATGGATGGATGGATGGATGGATGGATGGATGGATGGATGGATGGATGGATGGATGGATGGATGGATGGATGGATGGATATGCAAAATGGAGGAATTAAATCCAGGGAAGTCTACAGTAGAGCTGTAGCTAAAGGGGTTACCTGTAATGGAAGTGCATAACATTAGCATGGAAAGAAAGCCTATCTTCAACTCATCCCATTCTTGGATTTATCTGTTTATTTGGACAGCCAGTTCATCTCAACAAGTGATAAATATTCCACTCTGTGTTCTCCATTCAATCCATCAGCTGGTTTTCAACTGTTCAAAATGATTTTCATTATTAAGAAAACCCTTTAAAAGTCCCACAATGTGGAAAATATGTGTTGTGGTTCTATTCCACATTTAAAAGTAAATAAAAAAACAGCACATATGTCATTGTAACTGTATTTAATCTATAGTATCGTGTAAGCATCTTGCAGATGGTGTAGAGCATGAACATCTGGGAATCTGGCACATTGCAATACAATGTGTAGAAAAAAAACACCATAACATGAGAGAAGTGGGATGTAACCGACTAGAAGACGATGACCATTAGTGGGCACAAAAACCTAAAGGCAACAATGGGTTCATCGTGTTTGGAAACTAACCCGTTACAAGTGTGGTTTGAAGCTTTATGCCCCATACAGCTGCTGCTATGGTAGATTGAGTTAGAAACACAAATATAACAAAGTAAAAAATACTACAATACCCAAAATAATACAATGCTTGTTTGTACTTTTTGTTTCCATTTTCAATAGAACATAATTTGTGTCATTAAAACTTCAAAAACATCTTTAACTATAGTTTTTAACAGCATTATGTACTTATCTATTATAACCTCACACAGTATATGATATGAGGCCAAATGAAAAAAATGTGTGCTATTTTAGTGTGAAACATTTAGTCTCCTGACAAAAATATGTGTTTTTCCCCCAATCTAAAACAGATGCAGCAATCTTCAGATGTTTGGCATCATGTATCATGTATCAAAAGGCCAGTAGGGTTTCTTCCAGAGCCGCCATTATGCGTTCAACCACTCTACAGAGAGATGTTTATAGCAGAACATGCAGAGCTAGCAGTGGCAGTGGCTCCAGCTGCACGAGGAGCATATCGCACCATTTCCCACACTGCGCAGTAAAAACAGACTGCACTTTCACTACTTTCATTACTGACCAGCTGACCTTCAAGGACGCCACAGAGCCGCAAAGTCAAAGTTGTGGCTAAACCTGCAGCAAGTTCAGATAATTCCAGAGGAAGATGGTTTTGACTGGTTGGAAAAACGAGTTGACTAGTTTGTAATTGTGTAACCTGTATCTCAACAACCAGGTGAACTCCTAAAGTATACTGAACACAGCTCTTCATAAGAGGCGCGTGGGGATAAAATGCATGAACAGCAGCACAAAGGAGGGAAAATACCCCAATCTAGGCCCCTCAAAGTTGGTTTAATATCAAGAGCTGGCTCTTTCTGCCTGCCTGAGTGTTTCACACACACACACACACACACACACACACACACACACACACACACACACACACACACACACACACACACACACACACACACACACACACACACACACACACACACACACACACACACACACACACACAGTGGCCTCAGGCCTGGCAAGCAGCTCTCAACTTCTTGGAGCAGCTTTCTCTCTAATTTAAACTTGATTGCCATGGGCCCTCTGTGTGTGACTAGTGAAATATGAGTGCGGAGAGGAGCGTATGAAGGCTTGGACCGAGTTTAGCTCTGTATGCATGCGATTATGAGTGTGTGCTCTGAAGTGCTGGATGGCTCTGACTCTGCGCCTGTGCATGTGTGCGTGCGTGCACAAGACTTGTGTCAAGGTCTAAGTGTGCATGTGGCTTTTCGGGCCAAAGAGGCTGGACTGCCACTGACAACTGTCTGCAGGGAATTAGGGAAGCGAAGTAGAGGCAGGCTGAACAGCACAGCCTTTCTCCAAGCAGGAGGTGTTTGGTCCTCAGCTTTGCAGAACGGAGCTGTATTACAAATACGTTTAAATCCCTGCTTCTGATTGATTAATCTTCTCTGAGCATCCATTCTTATCATAAAAGCCCCTACGGCATTTAGTGTAACTGTAAACTACAGGTGAAAAACTTTTCATCCACATTTTCTCACTGAGCCGTACAACTTCACACAACACACAGTGACCATGACCACACCAACCCCAACTAAATGCATGTAAACATCAATGTCAACATTAATTTGAAGAAGCGTATTTTTAACTTTCTACTGAAACTGCACTGTGCATTTTAGGTTTCACTCTGCATAAAGATGACACCAAAATAAGTCGGGCTTTGACTGGAGAAGAGTGGGAACCTTGGATTTCCCTTTCGTCTTTGTTTATGTCTGCAGCACCTGAGTCAAGCACAAATTTGTTCGCTAAATGTATTTCTATATTGTTTTTACAGGGTTTTGGTCACAATGTTTGAGCAGCAAAAATAAACTCCTGGCTCCTTTAATAGTGAGAGACAGAGAGACTTGAATCCGTGTGTACGTTAACATCCCACAGGTAAACAGCAAGGTGTCTGGTAGAAGCAGAAGGAGAAGCGCTGCTGGTACGACAGCTTTCTTAAATCCAATGGGATTTTGACAAACTGGGGATTAAAACAAAAAAGACAAGCCCCAGGCCACCCAGTCTGTGAAGCGAAACCCATAAACAGAAACGTCCGCTGTAACTGACAGAGATGCAGGGAGCGGCCAGGTATGTGGCACCTCTCTACACGGAGCCCACAGAGACGCTCTCGACCCAAGACAAACAACAATAGAATCATATCACGCTGCTGAAGTAAAGATAAAAGACTGAAAACGCATGAGTAACATCTTAAGAACAGCTAAAACTATTTTCCCCAGTTTTGCACATTCAGTGCAGTGGGTAAAACTGTTGTGAACCATGTCCTCCTCATCCTCACACTCATTTTGGTTAATTCATGACATAGAGTACAGCTTTAATTCAGAACGAAAATCACATGAACAAGCTGAAACTGAGAACTTCACAATTTGCCTATTCGTCTCTGAGCTTTTCTTGAACTACAGTCAAATTCCTCGTGTACGACAACAGATCGTTGATTCTGTTTAGTTGCACTTTATCACTTCTTTGATGCATCACAGGCCAGTCTGTTTCATAAACAACCCCGGGCACCGGCGTCACATTGCAGGATTTGCGGGTGAGGCTCGAACTCTGACGTCCGCCGTGCAGTTGAACACTCGCGCAAGAGCGAGTTACATTAAGCCTGATTTTCATAGCAGCTTTCAGCGACGGTACACAGCGATCCTTGACCTACATTTTCATTCAAACGTGACGCCATCTCAGCAAATTGATTCAAACGTGAGGAAGACTTGTGAGCGTCGCCGCTGTGCCTTCATCCACCACCTACGATCCTTCACCCACTGTCAGACCCCCGGGCTCGGCCTTTCTGCTCGCTCTCTTTGCATTCCTGTTGAGCTCTATTTAAAGGCTCCGCTGGCTGGAGGAATGCACATCTGCAGTGAGACTGCATCCCGCTGTCCATCCGTCCGTCTACTGCACTTATATTTGAATGTATGCATGAATGTATTCATTAATTTATTAATTTATTCTGTGCAGTATCATTTGCTATAGTCCTATAAAAATAAGAAAAACAAAGGGGGGCAGTGTTGTTTATGACATCAAACAAGTGTGTTGGGATGACTCATAGTTTGAAATGTTCATTTATTCGCTGCCAAGTGTGTTCGTGTTCTTGGGTTTTGGAGCTAAAGTCTAAATAAATACAAAGACCAGAGGTTCCACTTTGCAGAGCAGACCTTTACACCTTATTACTTATATGATTACATTAAGATAACGTCCTGCTTACGCGCAGGAACCATAACCAGCATTAACCACAGGTGAGCTGTCATATATTCTACCAAGGACATTCTTATCAACTACAGTTTTTATACTACATTATTCCTGATGCACACAAAACACTGCGGCAGCATTTTCACCACAACCCCCACGTTTATGTCACATTTCCCAATTATAAAACAGTAATGAATAACAGAGTTGACTTAGAATTGTGAGACCCCGTCTTTCTACTAAGTCCTGTGACGCTCAAGCAGCAGCCAGCAGGACGCATCCCCAGCGCGGACACGCGCGTGGGAGCGCGCAGCTCCCTCCCGTCGCGACCTCAGGCGGATCAACTTTTCTCGTACCCACGCACAGCTCCACAGCCGCTGATCCCCCCGCCCCGCCCGCCTTCACGCACTCCCCGGCGCCCAACTCACCTTGGAGCGTTTCCCCGCGTTACACAGGCATGATGGCGCTGTCGTCTTCCATGGCTGAGACGGGCGAGCTGGTGTCCGGCGCTCCGGCGACGGCTGAAGACCAAACTAGCGGGACGGGGGAGCAGCGAAGTCGGGCTACGAGGCGAAGGAGGGGGAGAAGAGGAGGCCGGACGAATGGACGCCGTCTTATTGGCGGAGCCGCCCGTCAATCATCGCGCTGAGTGGGCGGGTCCTGACTGTAAGAGGATTATTTAGGCTAAACTGTTAGCAGAGTTCCCAGGTGTCAGACAAGGAATGCGCCGCAGAACTAATTAAACTAAAAGAAAAAAATCTTTTACGTCTAATAAAATATTTAAAAAGCAACTGCACTCAAGTATTTTTTGCATATATGAACTCACATCAAAGCAACTTTAAACTATAATTAACTTCCAGGAGGACTCTGTGGGGATTTAGTCTCTGCAGAACTGTGACCTTGCTGGATGAGACACGGCCCTGACTGATGTATTTATTTACCCCAAGTGTGAGCAGAACACAAACATCACAACCATTAATAGTTGCAGGGGCTGATGCCTCATTAGCAAACGGAGCGATCTTTTGCTCATCCTTGTTAATGTAAACAAGAGAGGGCAACAAACACATTTGTCACTGTAACACGATCCAGTACAACAACAAAAGGACCCAAGGTTGGATTAACACCCGTCTCATTCATTTTCATGGGTTTTCATATTGGGTGGCTTTAAGCTGCACATTTATACATTATGACCAGATTCTTCATTGGTGATTCAGTAACACCTGCCTACAGTATGTGACGCACTATCCATATCATGGCAGCAGATAAGCTGTGTGTTATAGCGCGCCAGCCAGACTGAAAAAGTACAGTGAACATGTGTTTGATTAACAGAGTTGTACCCTATCATAAAAGCAGGTACAGGGGTGGACCATCGTGGTCAGATTTAGACTACATATTTGTATTGTGACTTTGACCTTTGACCTACATTGTCCTCAGAACTGAAACAGTGATGCAAATCCTTTGCAGCTGACGGTCATTATTAACAGAGTGGACAGGACCAGTCTGGATGAGAAGTGGCGGTTGGTGCACACGGTCCACTCGCCAGGCCAGCGACGCTAATGTCAATTATTCCATTCAAAAGAGGGGATTTCCAGTTTGAACAAACCCTGCCCATTACAGGCCTCCACTATGGGGTTGGGGGCTATTAGAGACAACAGTGAGTTCAATCAGGCACACATCTGAAACAGTGACACAGACAGAGCTCTGCAGGTTTTCAGCCTATTTTAGTCACATTTTATGTCCATCTATTTGAAACTGGCTGTATGTATGTATGAGGTTTTCTCAATCCCACAGCAAATACTACTTCTATGAAACTGTGAGGGTTGAGCTGAAACCCTGGACTGCTCTGCTCCTTTTTCCTCTGACTGTTTCTCCATCTGCATGAGCTTTTTTTACACCCACTACATCTGCTTGTCCATCTGCCTCACTACCTGTCAGTCTGTTCCATCTGCCTATCTGCTGTCTCATCTGTCTATCTATTCTTTCTCATCCAGAACATCCATTTAGATATCTCTGTTTATGCTGCCTGTATTTTAACATCACTCATCCTATCTCTCCCTGTGCCAGATGGAAATTTAACTTTAAAATCAACATAAATGTTATATTACAAATAGTCTGTCAGACTTTACTGTCTGAGTAAAGACTAAACTGACAGTGATTTGTTTAGCAATAATTCAACAATCTGCAGTCACCGTAGGTCACGCTAGTACATAAGCAGTAAAGCATCTCTGAGCCACAGTGAGTTTTAGGTGGAACACTCTTTCTAAAAGTGAAACAATGTGTTTTACCATCTGAAATAGCTGTTCAGTCTGTGAACCACCTGTTGCCACATGTAGTGGGGTGTTGCCTCCCTCTCCTGGATGCTCTGTCCTATTGCATGCTTAGGTCAAAATACAGCTGCACTGTAATTAAAAAAACTGTTATTTTCAGATTATATAATTCATCTTGATATGAAGTCATTGTTGAACCTGTTTATTATAGATAAAAAAAACACAGGTGGAATTAGTTATTGATTATTTGATTCCTAACTTCCAACTGTAGTTTTTGAGACTCAACGTAATCCATGTGCAGCATTGAGGGACCTCATGCCACGTGTGGTCTGTAGTGGTTCGGTTGGTTGTCGTGCCATTGTTCTGTGCAGCCATCACAACATTGCTGCGCTTGTTCAACTTGTTTTTGGACAGAAATAGATGACCATAAAAATAAATCTAAAATAATCTGAATAATAACACGTATATTATTAAAGCAGTTACAGCCATACAGTCTAGATAAACCGACACTTATACAGTGAGTGATCTGCCTACGAGTGTGTTATGTGGTTCAGCTGTGCTTTGGTTTGTTCGCTGACTCACTGCCTGCCACTGAGCTCCATGAAAGTACGCATTCATTTGTATACACACACAAAGACAACACCAGCGTCTCCACACACACGCAGCAGTCAGCGCTGTGGAGTCCACTAGCGCTCATTGTTCGGGTGTGGTCTCGCCGCCTCGTTAAACATACCAGAGCCGTGCTATTCAGCGGTCACACCCTGTGCCTCCCTCACTTTTCTCGCTCGCTCACTTTCCAGCTCATCTGTCTGCTTCACTGAGGCTCCAGCATTCACTTGGTGAGGAGCATTACAAAGGTGGTTCTCATGTCTCACTGCACGGCAGCATTTAAAGCTTTTAAAGCTTTTTAGAAACTTTTTATCTATTTATTTTCAATATTGTTTAACAAATCCTTTTTATTCTCTCTCCTTTTGTGGAATCTGGACGATATCAGCACGGGACGCAGGACGATTGGAGCTGACGTCGAGACGAAAGTCTGAAGATGTATCTGCCAGTATCTTTGCTGATTTGTCTGTCAGTGGCCCAGCTGAGCACGGGACAACAGGCTGTGGAGGAAGTCATCGTAGCAAGTAAACAGCAACATGGACAATAATCAGGAATATGTGTTGTTTTATATTCATTTGTATGAAACTTTGTACAATAACTGTTAATTAGATAATATACTGTACATATGACAATACATAATGAGAGGAATGTTATCCGGTTGATTTCCATCAGTGGATGTCACTGACAATGCAGATGAACAGGATAGAGTGAATTATGTGTAATGCACGAATGTAGAAGCTATTTAACTTTTGAACCTAAACAAAGGTTCAAGTGTTCTTTTAGGTGTGTGCCTGTTTGGTGATGTTTTTGTCTGCAGACATTGACACAGTGTAGTGTGGTCGGGTACAGTGAGTCAGAACATTTGCTCTGGCCAGCGGCAGATGAGTTGTCATTGGCTCAGTGAAGTTGGTTTTGGAGCCTGCTGAAATAACGAATAGAACTGATTACATGAGGAACAAGCTGCTGCTCTGCGTTATATGCAGTGACTGTGTGTGTGTGTGTGTGTGTGTGTGTGTGTGTGTGTGTGTGTGTGTGTGTGTGTGTGTGTGTGTGTGTGTGTGTGTGTGTGTGTGTGTGTGTGTGTGCGTGCGTTGACTTAGGACGGGTTCCTCTCCTCGGTGGCTGGGCTCCAATTAATCCAGAGGCGCGTGATCTTCAGAGCGCAGCTCATTTTGCTGTGACTGAATTCAACGCTAACTCCAAGAACGAGAAGATGTTTAAACTGGTTTCGGTCATTGTGGCTAAGCTTAAGGTGAGTAACACGTCTTCCACAGTCATTACATCACTGGACCTGAGCCATTCTACAGCCTCCTACTAAGTTCTGTTTGGTTCTGTTCATCTCATTAGGTGACCAATGTGATCCACTATAAGTTCAGTGCTGTCCTGGGAAAAACTAAATGCCTCAAGTCTGCACAGCGTGATTTGGAAAGCTGCAATCTTCAGCAACGGGTAAATCTAGTGTGTTACCGAATAATATAATATTATAATAATATAAGTGAAGTAATATTTCTCTACTGTGCACTAATAAACTGTAAGTTTTGCCTTTGCAGCAGCTGAAGTGCTGGTTTGAAGTGACCTTTGACCCCCGCAACGATCAACATGAGATATTGACCCAAAAGTGCAGGAGACTCCCTGATAAAGATTCAAATATTTAATGAACTGGATGCGTTTCTATCTTCTCCGGCTTTGATTGATTTTCTAGCAACTGTTTCATTAAAGGTGTTTGGAAATAACAGACCCTGAGTAGATGGTGCATCTACGTTTGGCCCCACACACCACA
This sequence comes from Betta splendens, assembly GCF_900634795.4. Taxonomy (NCBI): domain Eukaryota; kingdom Metazoa; phylum Chordata; class Actinopteri; order Anabantiformes; family Osphronemidae; genus Betta; species Betta splendens. The sequence goes on along the minus strand of NC_040892.2, from coordinate 1,874,558 downwards.
TAATAATAATAAAACATAAGCTGTAGCTGGGGCTGCTTTCAGCCTTCAGTGGAACTCGACACTTTAATAAAACATCCAGTTACTGTTTATTATCATCATGTAGCAATTCTTCAGACAAGAGGAAAATCCGACTCAGCGCTTAGTTAATATCAGGCTGCTCTGTGGGTTGGAAAGCAAAGAAAAGTTATAAGCAGCACCACTTACTCTGTCATGAATCGGCCGCTGAGGGTCAGTTTTTCCATCTGTGTGGCCTCGAGCCTCAGGCAAATACAAGCGACTGCAGCAAAAGGCTGCGAAGCTTAGAGCTTTAACGCTGCTCTCTCAGGACAAAGGCAGCGCTTTATGAAACATTCTACTGCATCTGAAGTCGTGCTCTTCAACAGACTTAAGTGTCCCTGAAGTTCCTCTTTTGGACATGTTGTTTTTTGTACTAATGTTCATCCTAAAAAAGCCGTGCTGAAAACTTCAAGGTGACTCCACACAAATCAACTGTACAAAACTTTTAGCAAATAAACATCTGTAAAAAACTATGGAAATGACAACACACTAACACGTGTATTCAACACACTTCATACTCAGTTATTTACATCTTTATGTTATGTTATGTTATTATACAGGTACAAAACAAATAAATCAAAAAGACAGACAGGCTTCATTTGTAAGACTTTTTCTGAATGTAACAGTGTAACGTGTTTCCTTTAATTTCTTCACTGTTTTTGCGTGTTTGTTGAGGAGACTGAGCAGAGGCTTCAGGCTCCCACAGTCTGAAGCGTCAGACGCTGGTCTCAATGTGAGGAGATATCTTACTGTTCAGCATGTGGGACAAGAGTCTGTGATGGTGGTTGTACCTGTACAAAGACACACATACAGAAACATGACGAGCTGGCGCCATCATGTGGCCACAAAATGCTACTTCAACCACTCTAATATAAACACAGTAAACACACAAGTAAAAAACAGGAGCACATGAAGACAGTTCTCTGAACAGTGATATTAATTATTTATTAAGAACTCTTACACTTACTTATTAATGACCATCTGGATCTCTCGGTTCTCCTCCTCTTGGAGTTTCTGGAGAACCTGCTCTAGAAGCGGAAGCTCCAAGTTGAGGTACTGGGCGACCTGAGCAACAGGAGACAGTACATCCACTGTGTAATGTATGAATGGGGCAGTTTGGTTAAAAGAAGTTGAAACCTCACTGCACTCACGTCGTTGCTCACTTCCTCCTCATCCGCGTCCATCAGGAAGATCTTCATGATGTCGTCAGAGGGTCCCTGCAGGAAGCGCTCCCACAGAGGCTCGTCTCTGTTGCTCAGCTTCTTCTTTTCTGGATGAAGCGCAGACGCTTTTGTCATTTCGCTGTTCGATTCGCCTTCTGGCTACAAGCGGACAGAACATACCTCCACTCTGGTGAACACAGTACAGAGCAAACTCCTGGGGATCGTTCTGTATCTGTGGGAGGAGGAAATAGGAAACATCTGTTTTCACTAATTACAGTAAATCTCAGATCCGACGAAATCTGATAATTGAGTTTTTATATATACTGTATTACTACATTCTATTACATTAAGAAAAACAAACCTTGAACTTATTTAGCAGTTGTTCAATAACCTGGTACGTGGTCATCTGGCTGGTGATGCGCACTTTTGTTGGCGTACCATAGGACGGGGTGAAGACGGAGGTCTGTAGAAGAACAGAGGTGGTCAGTGCCAATGCGTACGATAGGACATAGAGCAGAGTGAAAGGTTCACCAAGTCACAGCCTGGAAACCTCAAGGTCAAAAGGTCAAGGACCGAGAAGAAGGCCCCGGGTCGAGGAAACCCACCTTATAGTTATAGAAGTGCCCGTTGATGGAGAAGCGATGCTGCCGCTCTCGCTCTTGTTGTGCCACAGACTTACGGACCTTCCTCCTCTTAATTAACGAGGCGTCGCTCATACAGCGAAAGAGGTTGGACTCGGCCTCCAGTTCCAGGTGCTTGTGCCTCATCGGACGAAGTGTGGAGGTCTCATAAACAGGAGGCTCTTTTAAATGTTCAGAAAGAGAGAGAGTGAGAGAACACGGAGGCAGCTGCTCAGAAGCTGCAGCTGATGGGACTCGTAACAACCTGGCGCGGGGCTGTTTACGTCCTGCGCCGTCTCCGGCATCTCGTCGATCTGGTGAAGGTCAACGCATTCCCCCCAGCGCGTCATGCCCCTGTGGAGTGGACGGAAGGTTTGAGACTCCAGCAGCCGCCTAAGAGCTCAGCTTGTGTCGGGATAGAAGAACCCGCCTCTTGTGTTCCAGCGGACTGACGGGACTGGTGGGTTCAGGCGAGGTCAGGGCAGCGAAGGGAAGCGTCAGCTTGTCGTCCTGTATTTTGAGCCTGATGAGCCTCCGGACGCCCCAGCACACGTTCAGGAAGCCTTCCACCACCACGTGCCCCCCCGCTCCCTGTCCCACCGACAAGCAAGTTCACTTTCCACAACACAGCAGAGAGAAGCCACGTGCTCACGATCACTAAAGCGACAATACCACAGAGTAAGCGAGGTGCAGCTGCGTCTGGTCCTTGAGGAAGCAGTTGTAGGTGGTCAGCAGTGAGAGAAACTGAGCTCTGAAAGGAACACGACAGATGATCTACTGTACATTTAGCCTTTTTACACAGGACTCGCGGAGTCCCGTCACGCGCTGAGCTCTGAGTGAAGCCTCACCTGGACAGCGTCCTCCCGTCTCCCGTCTGGATCGCGGCGCTCGCAGCTCCTCTATTCATGTCCGGCTGCGTGAGCTACTGTTGGAACAAACAGGACATGAGTGAGACATGCTGAAGCGGCCTCGTCTGCAAACAGGGACAAGCGATGAGACTGAAGCCAAACTACAAATGCAGCTCCCATCACAGCAGCTTCTAAATAAAGACGCCTGCGCAGGGTTGTGACAGCGCCGCTGGAAACCAACGAGCGCCCGCACGTGACTGTCCAGAAATAAACAATATAATTAGAGACTTACCTTCAGTAACATAGCAAAAGCAGGCCTCTCCCTGCAGCCTCGCTCCCTGTCGCTCTCTGAAGCCTCTTATATTTATCCCTCTGTCTTGTGCTCTTTCACTTTCTTTTTTTGTGCTTGCGTTCAAGAGGTTCAATAACACTACTCCACCCAGTGACCAGCAATGACAGCGTGGACCCGACCATTTGCCTACTCTTGAACCCTGTGCACGGAGCCTGCTGAAGCCTTCATGTGGGTTCTGCCGCGTGTCCTGAAGGCAGCTGCCGTCCTCTCCTCTCTGTCTCAGGTATTCAGCAGCTGCTGCACCAGCGGCGCCGCCACGCCCACCTCTGACTGACACTTTGTTTTTCTACAGACACAAAATCAAGTTTCTACTGGCGACAGCATAGTTTAAAGGCGCAGTGCAAAAAAGAATGCAGGAAAAAAAAAAAATAATAAAGCGGCTTCATTTCATTCATTAAATGCCGTTTTCCATATATGACACGTTCAAAACTGCACATACTGGGACAAAGGCTTCACATCGCATGTATCTAAAACCCTGAGCATGTTTAACACATGATGTACAGTATGCGCTCTTTGAACATGTAAATCAATGACATCCAAGCAGGAACAGGAGCATTCCCATTATGAAGCTCCAACGAGCAGCTACGACGATAGCGTGAGACTGTTCAGCGACTGAAGTGAAATCAAAACTAATCAAGCAGAAGTTTTTGAATTGTTTTGTTGTTACCTACTGTTCCATCTGAACCAACGACTCCGGAACTTCGAGTGCATTTGTTTTTGTAACTCCTGTTACTATAACAACCTGCTCACAGACTGTACATACGTGGATGTTAGTACATACAAGGATGTACAGTCTTGTCTTTAACTTCAACACACGCGCAGCTTCCTGTCGGTTTTTCAGGCCCCAACACGTCTGAGGTTCCCTGAAGCACACGTTTCGTTTGGTCGACCTCACCGGCAACGTTCCAGTTTAATAAGCTGTCAAAGGCTATTAACCCAACACAGGCCTGAGGCGTCTCTCTCTTATCAACAGCCTTCAAGGAATAAAAAGCTCTTTCTTTCGCAAGATCGACCACTTGAGATTTGTTTGCTGGACGAAAACAAAAAAAAAATAACTTTTCCATTTTAGTTTTTGTCATTTTTTTTATATTTGTGAAATCAGTGCAATATTCAACACAGCATCATCAGCCACGGAGCTCTGAGCATTAAACATGTAGCCAGCGGGAAAGAAGCCAAGGTAAACGACGACACACCCTGCTGCTGCCTTCACTGGCTTCCTGTGTGACCCCCCCCCCCCCCCCCCACACACACACACACACTCCAGCCCGCTCGTTCTTTGTATGATCATGTGCGTGACCTTTGCTCTGTCACACACAGATTTGACCTAATTGTGTTAGTGGAGTCTCCCCCAGTTTGTTTGTTTCATTTGAATGTAAAGCATTTATCAGTATAGTTATTTTATACAGAACTTAAAGTGAGTTCACTCCAACCCACACAAAAACAATTCTCTTCTGTACCTGGTCACAACCATCCACTCATGCATTCATTGCCAATCTCTCCCTTAAGGTTTTAGATGAATAACTTATACATTTTACTGGTCCGGTTTAACACAACTCTCCTCGCCTCTTTTTACAGTTGTAGTATTAACAGTATTAACAGACTCACACACACAGTCTTACCTGAGCAGACAGCGTCCCCTAACAAATGATTCACTCCATGTTTGAGGTCTCGCACCGGCGTGTGTTCCGCGTGTGCTCATTGGTCTGGAGTTCAGGTAAGTCATGCATCAGCGCAGTGGAGCCGCAGCAGCTGGTTAATAATTGTCAGACACGTTGAGACAGCGACGTGGGAGGAGCTGATACCAGATAGGACTCGGCCTTTGTGTGCACATGAATGTGGATGCGTGGCTGGAGAGGGCGCGAGAGGAAGGAGACAGAGGGAGGCGCACACCTCAGGCCTTCACAATAAACGTTCAAGGCCATTAATTAAAACAAAAGTAACACAAGCACACGAGGATCTGATTCTGTCTGACATCATATTGACTTGACTTCTTCTCCGCAGTAAGATACAGATAACAGTAAACCAAGAGAACTGCCTGAAGACAGACATCCAATAGTATCTGAGTTCAGTGTGTCCTTTACACAGACATTGGTCACTGTGCTGATTGTCACGCACCGCATTGTGACTCAGCTGGTGAATAAACAGTCAATAGAGGCACAAACATGTGATGTGGTTGCTCCTGCAGGTACAGTGTGACCTGTCCTTGACTCTTTTTACCCTCAGGTCAAAAGAGGTTTGTTGTTATTTTTACCAAATAACTTGATCCAGGCAGACGTCCACCTGTTGGGTGAGCGTGACCACAGGAAGGACAGAAACAAGACAAGTTACAGCTCTCAATACCAATAAAGGAACCATGAATAAATGACCAAACAAGTCTCATGTAGCTCATTAATTCACCAACTGGGTAATTAGCAGAGTGGCTCCCAGATGACCTCTGTATTAATAAAATGTCTAGATTTCATCCCAAATCCCAAACTTTGTCATTACCAGATGTTTGTGCTGGTGTCGGAACATTGTCAGGACCGCACGAGGCACAGACAGAACCCTGACAGCAGAGGGAGCTACAGACTCAGTGGAGACGCACCACCCGCTGCAGCGCGACACCGCCACCTAGTGGCCAGTGGCGTCATCACCGTCTCCAAACTAATACTCAACATTTGGTGACAGTTTATTAGAGAGTGACGTGATAAATACACTCATGCACGTTGTGCAGAGGGCAATTACATGAAACAGGAGAATTAGGGACACGTGTTCATCAAAAACATGAAAGAATGAAAGAATCAGCTCAGTATTGTTACATTGTTACAAAAATTAAAACCAAACAAACAAACAAATAAACATCTGGATGACAGACCTCCATGAGTGGGACTGATACATTACAATGCACTGAGCCAATGAAGCGGATGCCATTCCTTTCCTGAAATAAACCAGGACATACAGGTCGGGAGCAACAGGTGGACGCGAGGGCTGTTTCCTGAGCCGCCTGCGTGTGTGTGTGTGTGTGTGTGTGTGTGAGTGTGTGTGTGTGTGTGTGTGTGTGTGTGTGTGTGTGTGTGTGTGTGTGTGTAAGAGTAAAAACACGTTAACTAGTAGCTGAGGAAATGCCTGTCAGTGCGTTTGTTAGTAAAACTATACACAAGGCTGCATTAAACACACACTCACACCGTGGACTGTCTGCTTTTCTGTGACTCAGTGAATCCACAGACCCCACGGCTGCTTGCTGTAAATATGAATAACAACAGCTTGGAGCCTCGGGGCTTAGAGCGCAGCTACGGAGCTGCAGTGACTGTACATGAGGACATCCAGCAGCTGCCGCTGTCCATCACAGGGTTTAGACGCAGGCCCAGCGAGCTCAGAGCCCGTGGCCGCCGGCGGCAGCGACACACGCCGCCACTGGAAGCAGCCACGTCTCCTCTGCCTGCGACGGGAATGCGACTGTGACCGGAAAAACCCTGGAAAAGCCGTCAGTCACAGTCACAAGATGGAGAGTTTGGTCCCGGTGCTGGTGGCTCTGCTGGCGTTGGGCAGCGCCGCTCACGGTGAACAGAGAGGTAAGAGAGCTTCAAATACGAGGCACCAACACGCAGACACTGTCACACACACAAGTCTGGTTATGTGGTTTATTCCTCTTCTTTAATGGGGATAAGGATAAATATCACCTCTGTCTTTGCAGTTCCCTCATGTTTAACAGTGACAGCACCTATTTTCATCCTGCAGAGAAAAGGAGAAGGTGTTTATCGGCCTTCATAGTGTAAATGTGACTAAACCTATATCCTTCCTATACCCTGGTTCTCTATTTCCTCTCTGCACACTGTGGTTAATGCTGTTAACCTGGCTTTTCGCAATGTGACCATTTAAAGTGTTGCAACGTTGCCCACAACGCTGGTGTGAAGCACATCCATGCAGAGATGAGGTGAAATCCACATTCAAAGGTTGCTAAGTGGCTGCAGCTCGTTCAGCAGCTGCTTCAGGACACATGAGATGCGTGTCTCTCAGTTTCAAGTCGCATGCAGAGGCCTGCGGAGCGGCTCGCAGACACACAATACGCAGACATAAAGTAGGCGCTTCCACGGGAGGAAGAACAGTTCGGCGTCGCCACCGTCGGCCAGGAGCTGCTGAATGAGGCTGAGCCCTTACACGTGGGTGCAGCTTGTTTTCAGTGCAAATCACTGAAGGCATTCTGTCAACATCGTTTGGACGAGTGAGGAAAAAGATTTGGCTGGTGACGTTGTTTGTGTGACTTGGTAAAAATAAAAAGTGATGTAATTCAAGGAAACGCTCCTCACTAAAGCTTCTGGTGGCTGTTTTTCATGTAACAGAGCAGTGAAAGCTATTTCCTCATGATAAATGTCCCCAATGTTGAATCCACATTACAAATGCTCTGATTTTCATTTTCCATAAACATGTGCAAGGTTGGTCTCATGATCATCTGTGACTTGCTGTAATTTATCACTATGGCGGCAAATTAATATTTAATAACTCTGGGTGGACAAGTGCTGTGAAAGTGCATGATTACACTGTTATTGTTGGCGTTTTGTTGTGGTTTTGAGGCAGAGGCGAGCTGCACGACACAAAGGCTGCTTTTTCTTGTGTTCTGATGGGCTGAGCTGCCTTTTATTAGCTGTGGTTGACTTCGTTTGAAGTGAAAGTGAGCAAACAAATCGAATGACAGCGATCGTTATTAATGCTCTTGAAAAAACAACTCCTCGTGTCACAGAAGTCTTGTAAATGAGACCTCTTTAGAGCATCACACATTTCATCTTTAAGTTAAATGAACCCGTACAAGCAAGAGTATGTTCTGTCAAATGAATGACGTCTATTATATTTTCCTAATAAGTTGATAAGTGTCCTGAAAGTCAGTCATTACGTAAGAAATAGCAGGAAACATCAAAACCACTTAAGAATTTAAATGCAGCGTGAAAGGCTCAAAGGAGGTTTAACGCTGTTCATCTCATCGCTGTGAACTGAACCAGTACAAACAATGGTCGAGACTCAGCTCCCCCCACGGGCCATAAAGACAATACTGGTGTTTATTCTGTTAGACCACAATGAAAGTTAAAAAAATAAAAAAAAAATCAATCCTCTCGATAGCATCAGAAAGAAGAGAGAGATGTTTATAATGTGACTTAAAGTATGGAAAAAACCTGGAGGAAATGAAAGCAAACACAAAAGGAAGCAAAGGTTGGTGTAAGTCAGGCTTGAAAAGACGACACTGGTGGGAAAAATGGAGTTTGAGGAGAGATCCGATAGATACGACGGGAAATAGAACATAATAAACAGCCTTAAAGGGAAAGGCATGAACGTGGAAGCAGAACTTCATGTTATCAATCACTTTGGGTGTGAAGTCCTGGAGCAGAAAAGCACTGGTGTGTTTTCGCATCAGGTCAAGTACAGTAGGTTATGACATGATGGATGTAACTGCTGTCGGTGAAGCTGCAGAGATCACTGCTGGAACACAAGGTCTCACAAGGTCCGACTGTGTGACGCTCGTGAGTCACGGAGCCACAGTTGGACCTTCAGATGTCGACCATCTGTTAGACTCAAAGCAGCAACAGAAGAGAGCGAGGAATAAAGCACATTCACTGACAGAAACCTCAGGTTGGACTTAATGTATCCACAATGAGGGATCCTCCTCTGGGGATCATGATCATTCACACATTAGTTGAAATCAGCTCTTGGTTTGTCTCCATACGACGGCTACTGTTCAAGAACCTCCAGTCACACGAAGTTTAAACCCTGAAGTCTGTGATCTGAAGCCAGGTGCAAACAGACCCATCTCATCATTTACCCCGAGGCAAAAATAATAATCATGAAGTCCCACATATGAAAACAAAATGCTCTGTTTTCTAATAATCTGCATATTTATTTTGCACAGAACTTGTAACTACCAATTAGAACCAGCTGTTCAAATGCTAAAGACACAGGCTTTTGCGTGAGCTTCAGCTTGAATAAAATGAGCAGTTCGTCCAAGTGTAATATTCCTTCAGCTTCTAAATATACACAGCGTCTCCTGTGTCTTGTAGCCTCTGATTAATAAACAAACATACTGCTCCGTTCAATATCCCCCTTCATCTCCAACTGCTCCGCTCCCCAAGTTAAACACGGTGCAAACCTCAGAACCTCTGATCTGGTCCCATTAGTCAACAGCCACGAGCGGACGCTGCCTCAAACACGTGACTTATCCTGAAATAGCGTCATCATCCGAATGAAAGACGCAGCTTTTCATTTCTGGCATGAGCCATTTATGTGACACAGAAAGAAACCTGTGCTTGATTCTAAATTTAGCTTCAGTGGCTGTAAGAAAAGGCTGGATTCCAAACACAAACATGTTCTTGATTATTCAACCTGTAATTGCTTTTATTTAGCACAATATGAACATTGCTCTGCTGTCTGTTTGCTCCGCAGCACCTCGCATCATCACCCTGTTAGAGACCCTGGATGTGCTGCTGGATCACAATGCCACTTTCATCTGTGAGGTGGAGTCACGCCCCCCCGCTGACATCAGCTGGACCAAGAATAATCAGCCAATAATGTAGGTTTCCTGAAACACGCTGTGACATTAAACCATGTGGTCTCCTGTAAATATCCGGCTTTTGTTCCCACCAGGTCCTACGACCCTCGATACGTCACCAGGGAGCGGGGCCAGATGCTGATCCTGCCTCATGTGCGAGAGGCGGACAATGGAGAGTACTGCTGTCTGGCCAGTAACGGTGTTGGGGAACCGGCCAAGAGCTGTGGGGCTCTGCAGCTTAAGATGAGTACGTCTGCTTTGGACGGACTGCACTCAATCTGGATCCGTGGGCACATAGTGAATGCAAATGTGTGTCTCTCCATCAGAGCCTCAGATCAAACGTCATCCCGCTAACGTGACCCTCCTGCTGGACTCCAAGGCGGTTTTACCCTGCGTTACCCTCGGCAACCCCAAACCAGATGTGACCTGGCTCAAAGACGATGAGCTGATCAAGGTACTGTTCGCAGCCATCTGGAGCCAGTGGCACATAATAAATTCATCATATGCTTTCGTGCCGACAAAGAAGGGCTTTAAACCTGTCTTCCAGTTCACCGACCGTGTTACTATTCTCGACTATGGAGCTCTGAAGATCCACAACATACAGAGAGAGGATGCGGGCCAGTATCGCTGCGTGGCCCGAAACAGCTTCGGTCTGGCGTTTTCAAAGCCCGTCACCATAGAAGTACAAGGTACAAAGTCGCTTTAAATGATCCACTGTTTGAGCATGAGCTTCAATTCAAAACACCTAATTCTGTGTGTGTGTGTGTGTGTGTGTGTGTGTGTGTGCGTGTGTGCGCGTGTATGTGTGTGCGTGTGTGCGCGTGCGTGCGTATGTGCGCGTGCGTGCGTGCGTGTGTGTGTGTGTGTGTGTGTGCGTGTGTGTGTGTGTGTGTGTGTGTGTGTGTGCGTGTGTGCGCGTGTATGTGTGTGCGTGTGTGCGCGTGCGTGCGTATGTGCGCGTGCGTGCGTGTGTGTGTGTGTGTGTGTGTGCGTGTGTGTGTGCGTGTGTGTGTGTGTGTGGTGTGTATGTGTGTGTGTGTGTGTGTGCGTGTGTGCGCGTGCGTGCGTGCGTGTGTGTGTGTGTGTGTGTGTGTGTGTGTGTGTGTGTGTGTGTGTGTGTGTGCGTGTGTGCGCGTGCGTGCGTGCGTGCATGCATGCGTGCGTGTGTGTGTACGTGCGTGTCCGTGTGTGCGTGTCCGTGTGTGTGTGTGTGTGTGTGTGTGTGTGTGTGCGTGCGTGCGTGCGTGTGTGTGTGTGTGTGTGTGCGTGCGTCCAGCTCCGGCGAGAATCCTGCGAGTTCCAAAGGAGAAGAGAGTCGCTCACGGCAGCCAGATTTCTCTGGAGTGCAACGCAACAGGAAATCCAGTCCCGACCATCACCTGGCTGGAAAACGGGAATACTGTAAGTCTGATGTCTCCAACACGTGTTCCTGCACCCGAAAACCTGCAAAACAGCACCGAACTGAAAGCTCTAAGTCCACATTGTTACTGTGTGTCTGTCGGCCGCTCTCCCATCAGGAATATTCCTGTCTCCTGTGTCTGTCAGCAGAGCCAAGATCAGAAAATATTATCACATGGCCGACATTGTGACACGTTGGCAGTGAAGAGTCCATACATAATGGGAGAGCGGGGAGAAATACACCGAACGTCACAGCGCAACCTAATGCTCATTATTTATATTTATTTATAAAAGCGTCCTGTTACACAGTGGAGACACACAGAGACAGTACAAACCTGCGAGGTAGTGGTTGTACGGCTGGAAAGGAAAATACAAACAACAGACGCACACCAACACACACACACACACACACACACACACACACACACACACACACACACACACACACACACACTGGCAGTGGGAGCAGGAATTCTCATTATGTCGGATTGAAGAGATTGCCGTCCATTTAGCCTCTAATACGCAGCGTTATCAGCTCTAATTGTTCCAGTGTGATGCTCTTATCACATGAAATCATCATCAAAGTTCTAAACTTCGCTCTCACGTGCAGCTGAATGTGCCACGGGCCTAATAACATGCAGGTGGAGATGATATTATTCATTGCCGGTGTCATGAAACAAAGAAGTGTGAGTCGAACCACAAGTCCAAAAGCAACACAACCGTCCATCAGTCCACGTTCTCCTGTCCGTGTGTCAGTTATAGAAGCAGATGCACGGAGTCAGAGACGCCGCCGTCTGAAGGGAGCGTTAGAGAGGCTGATGTGGGGGAGACCACAACGGTCACTGACTCCTCACATCAACAACAGGCCGCTCAGACCCAGAGACACGGCTCCCACACAAACAAACAACACAAACACAAAGTGGAACTACTGCGTTCCTCATCGTCCTCGCCCTCTTCCTGAGAAAAACAACCATTGAGACGTTTAGGTTCCGGTCAAATTGAAAGCTTGTCTCAACTCCCACACTTTAACTTCAGTTCTTTAACACTAAAGTGAAATGACGCGTCTCTTTATTTTATTTGTATGAACGCATTCGCGGGGAACGTGTCCCTCCTGTGTTTCAGGCTCCTGGGTCCAGGTACAACGTGGTTACAGGCCCGTGGTGCTTGTTAATGCTAGTGTTTGCTGATTAAAATAGCTGTGGGAGCTGCTTTCTTGGCAGCTCGTTGACATCATTCATTTCAGTGGAGCCGGAGAGCTCTGCTCCTAAAAGCAGACAGTGTGAGACACAATGACAGATATAGACATGCCTCAGCTCAGCACCTCCGCTCATTTAGCGACACACATTTATGTCAATACAGAATAACGTTTGAGTCCATGTGGCGGCATCTGCATTGTGTCAGGGACAATTATTGAGCACATAATTAGGTTGCACATGATAATAATATTCTGGGTGGAGACACTATTCAGAAATCATCATGCAAGTCTAATATTCAGTCAAATGCTTTGTAGAGTTGAATAGTATTTAAGTTGACAGAGAACAAAAAGGTATAATTGGTTTCACAGCTAGTTTGCATTACTGCCATCGTCTGGTGAGGGGTGGGATTGCAGGAACAGACCGGCCCCAGACTGTGAAGTTTAGCTCTGATGTCTAATTTCTCAATTCTAAAGACAGTAATGCTCACCCCACACAGCATATGCAGCACGTCTCCCCTCTGTGGAGCGTTGGTGGTGGTGATGTAGCACAGAGTGGATCATTTAACAGCAGAAGACACAGGTACCGAAACACACAGCGAGTGAATGTGAAGCTTTGTCCTTCCAGATCTCAGATGCGTCGGTTGCAGAGACTTTGGTTGGAGAAGTCGTTCTGTCCGTTCTTACAGTCAAGGCCAATAAACCAGCTCTGTACACGTGCCTGGCCTCCAACAGACACAGCGCGGGAGCCAACACAGCCAAAGCCACGGCGAGAGTCACGGTCGCAGGTAAAACCAGATGCAACAGAGCTGAAGTTATCGTAGTGATGAGTTGTCACAGCTTTGCCTGGTGCTGTGTCAGCTGTCACTGTATTAGTGGTGTAGCTTCAGCTGTTTATTGTCTCCCCCACTTGTCCCACAGCAACACACACACACACACACACACACACACACACACACACACACACACACACACGCACACGCACACACGCACACACGCACACACACACACACACACACACACACACACGCACGCACGCACGCACGCACGCACGCACGCACGCACGCACGCACGCACACACACACACGCACACACACACGCACGCACACACACACACACACACACACACACACGCACGCACGCACGCACGCACGCACGCACGCACACACACACACACGCACACACACACGCACGCACACACACACACACACACACACACACACGCACACGCACACACGCGCACACGCGCACACGCGCACACACACACACACACACGCACGCACACACACACACACACACGCACACACACACACACGCACACACACGCACACACACACGCACACACACGCACACACACACACACACACGCACGCACACACACACACATGCACACACACTCCTCCCTCCAGACCACACACACGGTCCCAGCGCCAGGTTGTCCCTCAGTCTTCTCTCTGTTCTGTGTTGGAGTGAGGAGCATCATGGCTGGTTGTTTCTGTCTCCTCATCTGTGTGTCTCCCCTCTTCTCCCCTCTGCTCCTGCTTCTACTCCTGCAACCATCATCCTCCGGACGTTGCCGCGTCCCTGTAGAGTGGAGGTAAGACTGACAGCTGTGAAGTGTTCCATCCTCAGTGTCTTTGTCCCCTGTGTTTGACTGCTGTATGTTCAGCAGTGCTGCAACGGAAGCGCCTCCGAACGCTGCTTGTGAAGTGATTCAACAGTACGCGGACGCTGCATTTCTGTGAGCTGTGTTTAAAGAAGCAGAGTAGCGTCGCTTCCTTTGGGTCGGCTAAAGACAACACGCGTTTAACACCGTCTGTAAACCCTCCAGGCCAAGAGGGAGCCGCGCTCTTTGTCACCCATATGGTGCGAATTCAATTTGAACCCCGCTGAACCCGAGCACAGCTGCTCTACAACATCTGGACAACGTGAAGCAAGAGTGAGACAAAGGTGGAGACAGGAATAAAAACATGAAGGAGAACAAAGGTAAAAGACAGAATGTTCTCCCAACATATGAAATGCAGTTGTGCTGAATGGAGGACAAAAATAGACACACACAAGTTTAATGGTGACATTTTAGCTGATTTAACATCTGGACCATATATTTATTAAGTAAAATGAGTCCGTTAGTGTAAAAAAGACCATGTAAATAGACATAAGATACGATGGACTGGTTGCGGGGTTTGATTGTTTAACTTGAACTCTGCTGAAGCGCCGACCTCCCTCGGAGACAACATCTGGGGCTCGTAATAGTGGCAGCGTAGAGACAGGAAGGGAGAAAACTAGGGCAAACGCTGTCAGAGAGACAGACAGAGAAATGTGGACGAGGCAGGATGCGGCTCAGATGCTGCTTTTAATGAACACTATAAACAAAATGTCCATCGTGAACGTGTGTCTCCATTCCCCAGACTCTACAAGGGCGTCGCCGGCTACTGCAGCGCGTACCGCGGCGACGTCTGCCGCGCCGTCCTGCCAGACGATTCGCTGGTCTTCTTCAACTCCTCGCTCTCGGACCCCGAGGACATGCAGGAGTACCTGGTTCAGAGCTGGTGGGCGGAGGTGGAGGGGCTGAGCGCGCTGTGCAGCCCCGCCCTGCGCTCGCTGCTCTGCCACGCCTCCTTCCCCGACTGCAACCCGTCCGGACTCGGACCGGCGCCTAAGCCCGTGTGCAGGTACTGGATGGAGGGTCGTGAACGCATGGTGACTGAATGAAGGGAGCAGGGTGACGCTTTCTCCCTTCCTACAGAGAACACTGCCTGGCCGTGAAGGAGCTGTACTGTCACAGGGAGTGGTCGGGCCTGGAGGGCAGCACCGCGGCCCAGTCCGGCCTCTTCTCCTCCCTCACCGGGCCTCACAGCCCCGGCGCGCTGCTGCCCAGCTGCCAGGTTCTACCGAGCCTCCGCGCAGACCCTCATGCCTGCACACATCTTCCTTTTGTAGGTAGGACGTCCCTCGCTGACCGCTTGTTCCCCAGCGTGGACTACATGTACTGTACATGAGGATTGTGCACAAAACAGCTGAGCGCAGCAAAGCAAGAGAGAGGAAGGAAATGAAGTTTACATAAAAGGAAACATGAGCTAGATCAGAGCTGAGGGCCAAATAAAGCCGGGCCTGTTCAACTGCAGGTCAGAGAAGCTGATGAGGTCATTACAGCTCAGCCAAAACACACAGCTTCAGGTGTGTGCATGTGTGTGCGTGGTGTCGAGTCACCGGAGCAGCAGCGTGTGGTGTTTGCTCTGTAACGCGATCGTGGCTGCGCTGGACTGATGTTGAGGTATATGTTTTTCAGCCATACGTCTGTTTTATATTTCATTCACTTTAACCTGTTCTGTGTTTCAGACGTCATCAAAGATCAAGTTACAAGTAAGACTGGCAAACATTTTAGGGCACAACATGTGTTTTATTTTCATGAGCGCCTGTTCAGAAAGTTGCATCTCATGCGTTTGGTATCAACAGCGACGTGTTACAATGACAGAGGCCGTTTTTACCAGGGCTCCATGAACGTGACGCGGTCCGGGATCGTGTGTCAGCCGTGGAGCCAACAGGTACCAAATCACTGCACACAAACCCAAACACAGCGGGTAATTGGGCCGTGCATTAGCCCAGAAACTGCCGTGGAGGTGTTTGTAATTTAGATAGTGTGTCATCGTTGTGTCTATATTTAGACTGGTCCACACACAAACACACACATGTTCCCCTTGTGGCCCAAAAGGCCCGTTTAGCTCACAGAACCACTCTCCTGCTCTGTGAGCAACCGTGTGCCAGGTCAGCGGGGGGCCTCACATGTCACATCCTGTCTCTGGAAGCAATTAGCCCTCACACGCATATGCAGCTCAGACCTCATCACCAAAAGCACTGCTAATGTGTTACACACACGTCCTGGACGGCAGCATCTGTCTTTTCTATCCAGATGTTGCTCTCTCACAAATACAGATTTCTTCCATCCTCACACAACTTAAAGCCGTGAAGATCAACACTGTGTTTCTTGGTTTCTCCACCACTACCTGCTGTGCTGCGTCGTCCTGCAGGTTCCTCATCAGCACCGTCTGTCCGTGGGCGTCATCCCAGAGCTGAAGGACTCAGAGAACCACTGCCGGAACCCAGGAGGCATCAGTGACAGGCCCTGGTGCTTCACCGCCAACCCCAACATACGCTGGGAGTACTGCGCCGTCCCACAGTGTGGGGAGGCCAAAACCGTAGCAGGTCCTGACTCATCTGTTCACGTCCACGTTCAACTGAAGGCAAATGCTGATTTTACCTTTGTGTTTTCAAGTGATGAAACCCGAGACTCCGGGTCCTCGTCAGACTCCTCGTGTTCCTCCCATCACCACCATCACATCTCAAACCTACTCCATGTCCGTCATCATAATCCTCCTGACTGCACTTGCAGCCGGAGTCTTCCTCACCATCATCATCCTCGCCTGCCGCAGGCGGAGGAAGCAGTGGAGGAGCAGAAAGAGGTGCGTGCTGCCAACGCCTGTCCGACGCCGCTCTTGTCGGTCTTCGCTCGTTCCACTCGCCGGCTTGTTCTGTCTCCACGCAGAGCGATGGAGACCCCAACGCTGAGCGCGCTGCCGTCCGAGCTGCTGCTGGATCGACTGCACCCCAACCCCATGTACCAGCGCGTGCCCCTGTTGCTGAACTCCAAGCTGCTGGCCCTCGAGTATCCCAGGAACAATATCCAGTATGTGCGGGACATCGGAGAGGGAGCCTTCGGACGGGTTTTCCAGGCCAGGTGAGGAGGAAGCTGGATGGAGAACGTCCTGCTGGGACATGTAATAGTCAGCGTCACAGTTCTCAGGCAGTGGGAGGAGACTGAATTAAAGAGAGGTGGAACCCAGTCACCAAACAAGGGCTCTGCGTCATTTACAAAGTCACAGGGGAAACTGTCACAAACTTCAAAGGTCTCACTGACTCTGTTCACACACAGACATACTGTAATATGATCAGTAGCTCAGAAGCTGCCCTGCACCATTAATCATTGTGTCCCTGATGTGTGACTGGGAGGCGTTCGTGTCACTGCGTGAAGCACTGGAGCTGGTGCAGAACTCGCTGCGCTGCTAAAATAGCTGCTGGCATTTCAATGGTAGCAGATGCAGAGAGCAGCTCATCAGGTCTGAGCGACGGCCTCCTGCTCAGCTGCTGATTCCTCCGTCAAAGGTGGAATGGAATGCTGGGAGGAGGCTGTAACACAGGGACACACATTAGGTCAGAACTCATCCCTGAGGTGGGAAACGTGTGTGTGTGTGTGTGTGTGTGTGTAAATATAAAGACCTGAGGAGAAAACGTCAGATATTCAGTTTGTTGCGTTGCATTGGCTCAGTTCCTGTTGTTTGCAGAGCTCCAGGTCTGCTGCCTGTGGAGCCCTTCACCATGGTGGCAGTGAAGATGCTGAAGGAGGAGGCCTCCGCTGACATGCAGAACGACTTCCAGAGGGAGGCAGCGCTCATGGCCGAGTTCGACCATCCCAACATCCTGCGGCTGCTCGGTCAGTGCGTTTGTGAGCTTTGTGCTGCTGGATCTATGGCCCAGATGCAGGAGGGAGTCTGCTGGCTTCTGTCAGGGCTCCAGTGGTTGTGAAATATTTACAATGAAATGAGGAGCAATCAGAGCCTGTTCTTCTTTGTGACACGCAGGACGTGAACTAAGTGAAACTGACACGAAGCTCAGAGAGCAACTAAAAACCCAGATTAACAACAAACACTGTTGGTGGTCGTGCAGTTAAATTCTTTCTCTCTGTAAAGTTCTTCATGGAACTTTATGACCTTTGAACTCGTCAAACCAAAACCAAAAGTAATGTTAAGAAAAAACTTAATTTATTATTGTGGCCAATATGACTCATTGGATTTTAGTGGACTAGCCACATACAATGTTGTCGGGTCCAATTTGCACATTAGCTGCTGTAGAAAGAGAAAATGAAACCACTGTCAAACTTTTTCCACTGTTGCAAAATATTCACATTTTGCCCGATTTGCTAATGCAGGGTTGCGTAAATGAATGAGATGTTTGGGCATAAATGCAGCAGACGCCAGACGCCTGTAGAGGTACAGTAAATAGAATGGATTCACAGTCAGAAGATAAACATATGCAGCGATGAGTAAATAAATAGTTTATCAAATATGAGACCCGACTCATGGTTTGTCCGTGTTTACGTCTCGGTTCAACATTCACAGTGAATGAGCTCCGTCATGTGACTTCCTGTTGTGTCCCCTCAGGCGTGTGCGCCGTGGGGAGGCCCATGTGCCTCATGTTCGAGTACATGGCCCACGGCGACCTCAACGAGTACCTGCGGCGCCGCTCGCCCGCCCCGTCGCGCCCCCTGAGCCGCGGCAGCCTGTCGGCCGGCGCCTCCGGGCCGGAGGCCGGGCCGCTCTCCTGCCGCGAGCAGCTGTCGGTGTCCAAGCAGGTGGCGGCCGGGATGTCGTACCTGTCGGAGCGCAAGTTCGTGCACCGCGACCTGGCGACGCGCAACTGCCTGGTGGGGGAGGAGATGGTGGTGAAGATCGCCGACTTCGGCCTCTCCAGGAACATCTACTCCGCCGACTACTACAAGGCCAACGAGAACGACGCCATCCCCATCCGCTGGATGCCTCCAGAGTCCATCTTCTACAACCGCTACACCAGCGAGTCGGACGTGTGGGCGTACGGGGTGGTGCTGTGGGAGATCTTCTCCCACGGCATGCAGCCGTACTACGGCATGGGCCACGAGGAGGTCATTTACTACGTCAGGGACGGCCACATCCTGTCCTGCCCTGACAACTGTCCGCTGGAGCTGTACAACCTCATGCGGCTTTGCTGGAGCACGCAGCCGTCGGAGCGGCCCGGTTTCAGCAGCATCCATCGCATCCTGGAGCGCATGCATGAGAGCGCGCTGAGCGCCAGGCCCGGTGCTGAGGCTGACTGCTGACTGGGAGCGTCGCATCAGGCCCGGTGCCGAGGCTGACTGCTGACTGGGAGCGTCGCATCAGGCCCGGTGCTGAGGCTGTTCTCCAGACTGGTCCCAGACCTCACAGAGGCCCTTCGTAGAAAATGGTCGGACACCGTGTCCACTGATCGCATCTAATTCCCTCCCTTTAATCCTGAGCCGTCTGTCGGCGACTGCTTCAGCCACAGTTAGTGCGTTTGTGTGTTCGTCACCTCTAGCTAATTCCACAGAGGCAAACGATCACTTTAAATCCTAGCCGAGTGTTTTGTGGCTTAATATTCCATTTTGGGGCATTCTTGTTTCACTTTTTACTTTTGTTTTTCAGTGTAATATTTGAAGTTCACTTTCTGGCTTGCATCCTACGGGTCAGTGTGTGTCTGCTGTAAATGACTGTAAATGTGATACAAACACACTTGTTTGCTTCTGTTTCTGCAGAATCTCTGCCTGGATTCATTCCCTCGCCTTTTCAAAGGCTCACTTCTAAGCGAAGAACAGCTGGATGTGAATAAATGGCATCATTCTGGAAAACTACATTTGTATTGAGACTTCTAAGGATTGAGAAGCATTGTGATCAGCTGTGTTAAATTAACTTAGAGTCATAAAGTGTTGCACAACAGAAATACTGCGTCAACATCGTAAGTCTTCTTCATGGAAGAGTTTCCTTTTGTCTGATTAACGTTAAGTGACAGTTCATGTCATTTGAATCTAAAAATACCTTTCAGATGAACGACCTGCTGTGTTTTTTTATTAAATGCTGTGATGTTATACATGTTTATACATTTATAGCTACAGTTGTTTCCTATTAAGTGTTAAAGTACTTAATTGTTTGCAGATGAAGAAAACAATAATAAAATAGCGCATTTCTTTCAAACCTGCTGCATGAGCTGAGGGTGTTCATGAATCCCACTGTGACAATAAGTAGGATAAAAGTCTGCAGAAAACATCTGAAAATACTTTAAATACATGCAGATTTTATTATTTAACTCACAAAGGACAGTGAGGCCGAGAAACGACGCAGCGCGTCTTAACTCCAGGAACTTTGCTGGAGTTGGTTCCACTGTCGTGCTTGTTTCATCTGCCTCCCCTGGTGCCTGTTTCATAACATCCACCGCACCCATCGCATGTGGACCTGCAGTTCTGATAGTCACCACAGGGAGGCCTCCAGCTGACTGGTGACTCATGTTTGTGCTCTTCTATTTAAGTGTCAGCTGATTGGAGCGGGCTTGTGTTTACGTGTGTGTTTGTGGGTCGTACGTGTGGAGGATGTCCCTTCCTATGTGAGTGTGTGTGAGGGGACGCAGAGTGTAAACTGTTTATAGTAGTCATGGATTCGGCCTTGGTCGTCTCATCCCTCCGTTCCTTTATCTAAATTGTGGATCAGACTGTCTCGCTCCCGCTTCCTCCTGTGTCCTTCCCTCTCTTCGCTTTCCACCTTCGACATGTTTGTCTGACTTCATCACCATCATTTATTCCTGGTTTGTCCCTTTCTTCCTATTTTTCTTTGTTTTGTGTTTTGACTCATTGTCTATTTTGAGGTTTTTGTGATTTCATCCACATCAGTAGCACCATTTATTGTTTCATGCACCGTTGATGGGCGGCATCATTGCATTAATTAACAGAAAGCGTTTTGACACTTATATATATACATATATACACATATGTATTTGTGCATGTTCACGTCAAAACACTGGACAATATTATAGTTCCTAAACTGTTTCCTGTGTGAATTAATTCAACTATTAAAGTTAATGCTATTAGTTCTGAGTGTCTAAACCCTGGCAGGTTTTCTTCTGACCTCCTTCATTCGCCCCATTCATTCCTTCTGTCTCCTCTTATCTATGGTCCCAGTTTGTTCCTCAGTTCCTTTCCTACGTTTCAGTTTAGATGCTCAGTCTCAGGCAGCCAGCTGCAGATAGTGGGGGGCTAAAACTCAACATTCCCCAAAGCCAGTTGTCCTTTCTCCAAACCAAAAGTTTATCAGAATCAACTTTATAACCTTCTTCCTAATTTGCAACAGCAGCTCTCGATCTTTGATTATTATTGCTGTGGGGAATCACTTCCTGTTTTGACACGATAATCTGCTTTGGCTTCGTTCTTCTTCACTGACAGCTATTTGACGTTACAGAGGAAGTTAGGAGTTTGAGTGTTGATGTTTCCATGTGTGCGAAAGCTCCGCTGGCTCCATAAATGCTGATTGTGTCCATTTAACGTCGTTGACTTTTATCTGCCACACACGCAGTAGAACAGTGACCTATAAAACACATTTATCAGTCAGCAAAACCGTTCTAAGAGCTCTCTATATTGACACAGTGACGAAGATGTGACATCCCCCTCACTCAGCGACAGCAACGTCCACTCCACTTCCTGTGCGGCTGCGCTGGCTCCGATCGGCTCATTCAGCCAGCAACAGGAAGCAAGGAGACATATATCAGTCACACACACACACACACACACACACACACACACACACACACACACACACACACACACACACACACACACACACACACACACACACATCTAAACCCCAGTCTTCTCTCTGTAGAAGCTCAGCTGCTCGGCTCGGTTGTTGAACCCCTGTCATACAAGACACATGGAGGCTCGGACCCCTTTCACAGAAGCGTTCAACATACACACGTACCACATATTCAGTGCGGCGTCTGCTTTGTGTCACGGACCACACGTAATTTACCACAACTGAGCGACAGAGAGGAACTTCCTTAAAGTGGAAAAATGTGGAATAACAATGTATCAAATGATGATCGGAAAACAGAACGGTGGCTTCTTTCATATGTTACAGTACGAATGTGGACTTTGACTTGGAGGTCGTGACAGACGTTATATCGCTGCACGCAGATCTACTAATAAATATTTACACAGACACTTCCTGGTGTCAAGGCTCTTTAAAACGCGTGAACAACCTCAAGGTTTGTAGATTATTATTGGGTCTGACGGCGTCTGTCGCCGCCGCGGGTCGGCCTCTTCCACCTCCGGTGACTCTTTGGATGTCATGGACACAAAAACAATGAGAGTTGACAGAAGAAACAACCACAGCGAGGCCAAAGTGGGAGATACACAAACGCTCAGCTCCTGCAGTAAAGTAGCCGTTTATTGGCTTTTATTAAAGTCACAACAACACAAATCTTTGTATACGTCTTTATTGTTGCTGCAGTAAAACACTATGAGTCTGAGGGGACATTCATACACTGTAGATATGGAAATCACATTAATGCCTGTATCACGTACTGTCGACAGGTGCGTGATGTTTGGATCTGGTCTGTTAGATGCCGGGTCGACCACGAGGCCACTTAAAGAATCATGGTGGGTCCAGCACACAAGCGCAACACACATCTACTTATCAGCTGCAGACAACGTTCCTGCAGAGCCGTTTGCAGCGCGTCAGTCACAACACGGCCGTCTGCAAAGTTCCCCTTGGGTTTAAAAGCGTCTTATCTCATTCATGCAGAAAACAACAAGCCGTTTTTTAGCGTCACAAAACCAGCGGTGCATGTTTCCCCTTTGTTGTTTTGTGTTGTTTTATTTAGTTGACAAAAATAAATAACAAACCACGCATTCGCTCCCCTTTTGTTTTCAAAACAAAAAAAAAACATGCTTTCTAGTAAAAATGTGCTACAAAAGCAACATATTGGTCCAGACTCACATTAACTGTAAGGCAGCTGTTGGACGACAGTGTTAGCAACACACACAGCAACTAGAAGGCACTGCACACATAAATATGTAGTTTTGGTTCAGCAACAACTTAGAACTGTAAAAGCTTGTAATGGAAGTTCATTAATGGGAGTCAATGACATGAAAACACATGAACACAAACCTACAGTACTTTGCAACAACGTATAAAACCGCTAAATTTACAAACACAAAAACACGTTCCCTTTGGTGATTAACTCTGAATAATATATTTTATATACAGACATACTGTACACACGTACTTACAATGGTATAGAAAGTGTGACTCACTGGTAAACAAAGTTAAGTTGGTTTGATATACAACCTGAATCGAAAGGTAGAAATATAAATTAAAATACAGATGGAGTGAATGAGAAGCGCTGAGTCGACGGCTGTGAAAGCTGAAATATGAAGATCCTGGCGTTTTGGGACCTTTGTCAACAATAAGTGTTCACAAATCAATTAAGGCTCTTCTGGAAGTAAAGTCAGGCTGTTGCCTTTCACTGATTCAGAGTGTCGCAGCAAACTGGTGTATTTGACAATGAAAACCTTTGTTTTATTACTGTAAACATCCTATAAAGTTGTGGTAAACAATAAATTATGACATGACATGACGTGTATAAATGACGTCATATTTTAAGACTTATGCTTCTTCCTGGTTGAGGACTAAATTAAAAGCAGTGACCTTTTTTCCATATACGGCCATAATCGATGCAGAGCAGAGGGTTTTACTCCCTATGGATGGGAATTCTCTCAGGAGGCAGAAATGGAGCAAGGCGTGATGTTGGGTGAAAAATAGCTGTAGCGAGAGCAGAGGGGAGAGAAGCTCACAGCAGGGAGGCTGCAGAAGCATGTACGTCATCGTCGCGCTCCCTCAGGGGGATTCACTTCAGTTTTGGTGGTTTAGAGTCTGTTATCGTACAGTAGCACCGCTGTCAAATGGACTTTTACAAATAAATGTTCCCTTTTGTTGCTTGCTACCATCATAAACATCAGTTCTGATGGCACCGACCTTCTCCTTGTCTCTATGTAACATTGAGGCACAGAGACTTTTCTGAAGCCAACATCCTCCTCCTTTAACAGGTTTGGTCATTGGAAGTGAAGACACTGGCAGGAGCTAGAAGGCCTTGAAGCATTTTAGTGTTTGACATCACAGGAAGATCAGAAATGGACACTGAAGCTTTGAATCTATGATGAATCAACAGTGAGCGGCTTCGGACGTTATCACGCCATTCAATGGTCATTATCAGTGGTTATCAGCCCATACGTATGGGCCGGTAGGTGCCCATCTACCTGCTGGCAGCGGTGACTAGGTGCGGTAGATCGCTGTCATTGATCCGTAAGGTTGATCACGGCTCGGATGATTTAACCAGCAGAGTCAGTAGGGGCGCTGTTGAGCGGTTGTTGTTCAGACGAGAGGTTGAAGTCTTTGATTTTGATTTATTAGCGAGCATAACTTAGCAAGTAGCTAGCGGTATTGTGTTAGCTAACTGTAACCTGAACCCCCCACCCGTTATCCAGCCCTAACCCTAACCACAATAACCTCTGAAGCTGCTTAACATAGCAACTTAGCTAGCTGTTAGCTGTTAGCGAGGAGGCAGAGCAGGCACCTACTGGCCCGTACGAATGCGCTGATAAGTTCTGATCAGCCCATTCGTTATGGCTGATAACATCCGAAGGGAGTGGTGCAACAGTAAAAGTCCTAAATATATCAAGGTTTAATATTTTATGAGCACAGTTTAGTTTAACTTGGTCACTGCTTGTAAAACTCATATTGTTGTACTTGACCAAAATACTGACCTCAGGCTTCATAGAGGTCCAACGAGAACTACACTGAGTTTCCCTAGATTCAGTCTGAAAACCAAAAAAAAGCAAAAAGCGTGGCAGCTTGTGATGAATCGCTCCTGCAGCAGAGAGGAACCGCGTGCTAGTGTCTGGAGCTACATGGTAGAAAGACGTCTATACTGGCATCACCTTCATTTCACAGGTCACCTTTAAATATTAGCCACACACTTCTCACAAATAGAAAACAAACTGAACACAAACACTAGGACCCTGTCCCTGTTCTCGCACTCTTCCAGTCGTTCCATCCAGCGTCTCTGCTGCACCTTCCTTCTCAACCTTTCTGCACATCTTGTTCTTGTCCTGCATCAGTCGTCTCTCAGCCTTATACGACCGAGTGCTCGTTGTGGTGGTGGTGCATGCCGGCGCTCAGCACCGTGTGGTTGACGGACGAGGCCGAGCGGTCGGAGCCCTCGGTCGCCGCCCCGTTAATGTTCTCCTGCCGCTGGCAGCACAGGATCTGCCTGAAGGTGGCGCTCATCTCCTTGTCCCGGTACGAGTAGATGATGGGGTTCATGGCGGAGTTGAACTCGGCGAGGAGCAGGAAGAACTTCTCGTAGCTGAGCACGTTGCAGCTCGAGCAGAAGACGTCGAGCAGCAGGATGACGAGGCCGGGGGTCCAACAGACGATGAAGGCGCCTGCGGAGGAGGCGGAGAGGAGACATGACACACTTCACCCCACGAGACGCTCCGTTCGCTTTACTTGTTTCCTGCCAGTAAAGAAGCTCTCATCTGGTTTTTAAAAGCACAAAACTCACTCTACAGCCACATAACCATCACTCAACAACCACACACATATGTCCATTATCTGCGGACAGCATATAAGGCCCTTCCTGATTTCTAACCACATATTTGCCATTCCATTATTGTCGTATCCGTAACCTTTGAACCCCATTTGAGTTAGTGGCCCACAGTGCATCGGTGAGAGCATGTTAGCGGAGAGGAGAGGGTCACTGACTCATCACTCATCAGCGTCAGCCTCATGTGCTGCAAATTCAATCATGGCACGCTAACGCGGCGCTAACACCACTGTGGGCCATTACACGCTACAGGACGGACAGACGAGAGGGACGGAGGGAGGTCCCACGGCCGGCGTTATCTTTTAGCGCTTCGCAGGCGGCAGCTGCAACGAAGCTTTGACCTCACTTCCCAGCTATGCAGGCAGACTCTCACAGCGAGATGCATTTCTGGGATTGTTCACAGCCGTGCTGACAAACCGGCTGGAGTGTGTGTCTTTCAGTCGACCACTTGAACAACAACACGGAAAACAACTAAACAACAGAACGAGAGCAACCCAGAACGAGAAACAGGCTCGGACGCACAGTGAGTGGATTTATGGCGCCAGGTTTGAGCTCATTTAATCATTCTGCCCAAAAGTGCCACACGGAACAAAAAGAGGCCAGAGAAACGGGAGGAAGTGGATGAACACAGCTCCAAACAGGCTCAGAAAACGACGCCCTCCTTCTGAAACCCTGTTCTGTCACAGTGTGATAGAAGTTCAGAGTCAGAACGGCCAAGTTGCAGCTTCTGAGCTTCACAACGTGCGTTTCCCCACAAATCCTCATTTTCTCAGATGATTTAAACATTAAGGCAAGTTTCAATGACTGTCTCTAAATTCACGTTAAACATTTGTTTTAGGCTTTTGTCATATTTTTTATATTGTTCCTTCACTGTCATTAACTCCTAGTGATCATTTTTCCCTTTTCCTGGAGGAAATGTCTGCGTAGAAAGGGAACAGAGGGCTCTGGGAAAAAAAGAAATAATGGAGACCAGACCCCCCCCGAACACACACACACACACACACACACACACACACACACACACACACACACACACACACACACACACACACACACAGTGTTGAGAAAGTGAAGATCAGTGACCTTTACCCCCATAACGTGATAACGTTTACAGTGATGATGCTGGTGTTGAGCCCCTCATGTTCAGGACATGGGACTCGATGCTTCGTAACAACAACAAAACAAACAGCATGTAATCCATCATCAGCCTTCTGTTTGTGCCTTTGCCACTGTCTCTGAATACCTCACACAGACTCCGAGCTGCTGAGGACGCTGCTTGTTGTTCCACAACTCAGCGCTAAAACCTCTGCACAAGCGACTCACAACTAAAGCAGGGGACACGTCCCGTTGAAAAAGCGTCATTGGTTCATTTAAAGCATTTTTTTCTTTCCAGCTACTCAATTGCTGGTTTTGCAAATGAATAAGGAGAAATACACAACGTATACAAAGTGTGGTGTGAACAATCCTTTCCCCAAAGTCCGTTTCTTCTGCTGCATCATGAAGCCACAAAATGACACACTTCACTCTATTTAGGCTCTGACTGATTGATTCCATTATTCCCGACACGTCCTTACGACGTGTCGGGTTCCAGTCTCACTCTGCTCTCAGCCATTTACAAATAAATAAACATCAGTATTGAGTTACTGCTGTTATTGATCACGTTTCACTGTCTTCCTCTCTCCAACCACGTCTGTCTGCGCGTTTTCACTTTTCTCTCTCTCTTTTTCAGATTCCTTCATTTTCCTCAGTGACACATGACCTATGGTCATTTTCCTGCATCCTGAGCACAGAAACCATAGGAATATTGTCTATAGCATTGACTTTGTCCCATCATTCTCTCAGTCTCAAATACATCATGACAATTAGATCACTGTTCTCATCCAGCAGCTGAGTGTTTACAGTTATTGACGAACTCATCTGTGCTAATGGAGCCTGATGGTGTCCGCCGCGGTCTAATGGTTGGAGCAGCGTTGGACTGAAAGCACGCTGGGTTCTTGGTGTTTTTCCACCACAGAGAGGCTGGGACACGTCTGCAGAGTCGCTCAGCAGCTGTGATTCACTCCCAGCTGCTGAATCTGAACGTTTTACACCTGATGTCTGCTTTTTCTTTTTGCCTCGCTGTTTGAATTAACCAGCGTTTGGCACTGAAGTAAGAACTGACGCTGCTGTTCATTGTGTAGCAGGATTCATGGAGACAGTTGTCGAGAAGCTGGAACCTCTCACGTTACTGTAGGTTTTGAATGCACAGACCAACATCCAGAAACAGGTGAGGCTGCGATGGTTGCAGGCCAACAGCAGACAGGATGCTCTGGCCTGAGTTACTGGGGCTCATTGTTTAGGACACACATGCTGCAGCGACAGAAATCTGCTATACGTACAGCAGCGTGCGTCCACGCCTTTGAAACGGGATCCAAACCTCCATAATGCATTTGTTCTAGTGATGCTGAACAACTGTGTGCATGTGTTTGGGTGATGGCATCTCTTGGCGCGCCGCGCTGTCCGGCAGCGGATCCGCCTTTAACATAATCAGATCATTCACAGATGAGCCAGCACCTGACGCCGGCGCTGGACGAGGTCACGGCCCGTTTTCAGGGAGTTTCTGCTGATGCCGATGGACAGATGCTCTTTATCCAAACTAGCGAGCGACAGCAGATTAAATGTAATGACTCAAACATTCCTGAAAACATGCGTTTTGCAAAATATACGGAGCACTTTAAATTTCTCTTTTACTAAAACAATGACAGACTAAGACTTCTGCTTTGCCGTCATTGGTCTTCGTTGCACATTGTGAGTTCAGATGTTTGGTTCACGTGTCCCTCGTCTGTAGGAAAATTGTTTGGGGTTTTTTATCATTTGACATAATCAGTAAACAGCAGATCAGGGTTTATGTGAATGAACCAACCTCGGCTTCGGGGTTCATGTGAATGCGAGACAATCTGTTTATATATTTGCCTGCACTTATGAGCAAGTGTGTGGAACCATTGTTGTTTTTTTTTCCCATCCAATCTTTTCTTTCTGAGACGAAATCACCCGTAGCGCGATCGCGGCGTCCTGAGAGGAACAAGTGGAGACGTCAGGAAGCAGCGGGCGGTTCTTGTCATCTGGTCGGCAGATGGGAGCGGCTGCAGGCTCCACTCTGTGCTCAGGCACCGCCGGTGGAACCCAGCTCAACCTTCCCCTGAGGACTTGGGCATCAGCAAAAGCCGCAAATCAGCGGCAACTTCAGGCCCACCAGAGACTCAGCGGTGCCTCAGGACATTCTTTATTGTCCACTGGCCTGAGAACCGGCAACGTGGACGTTTCTGAGTGGGAACAAATGACGATAAGTCAATTACTGCGATGTCCTACATCCCACGTTCCGTTAGCCAGGCCTTTTACTGGCAGGACCTGGAGTTGAGAAACCTGAGGTGGGTGTGACTCACAGTGGACAGCTTCACTTCCAAAGAATTCTATGTGCTCAGGATGAGGTCACACCTCAAGCAGAACACGTTTGCACTAACTTATTGTATAGTTTGCAGGTCCAGTGGCTCCATTTACCTCCAAAGGTCTCGTCCTCGGACTCTGACCCTCCTGCAACTTACAGTCATGCGCTCAACGAGGACTACGGCGCAGGAAGGAGGACGAAGGGACTGAAAACCTGCGTTCTGTGCTTCTAAGTGTCGGCACGTTCTGCTGTTCTCTGCTTTGAATTAAGCGCAGAGTAACGAAAACAGAAGCGACAGGATGAGACAACAGCACATAGGAGACAAATCACATGGAATCCTTTGGTATGTTTTGTCTGGGACCAACACATCCTGCTTCCAGGCACTAAGGAGGCATTTTCCCACCATTCAACTTCCTCTCACACACTCGAGTTCGTTTGCTTCTGCGCTGAAGTCACTCACTATATGTAAAAACCCAATGCTGAGGTTTAAACCAAAGCATCACCAGTACAGCCAACAAAATGATGCTATATTAAAGGAACATTATGAATAATATTAGTAATGTAATAACTGCTAATGTTATCAGCCCTGTGTACTGATGCTGCTGTGAACAGAGGCCTTCAGTCACAATGCATGAACTCAGGACCCACTTCGTTGTTGTTGATGACTCACTGGGACACAGATCGACGGGTTTCCTGTCGTCAGATGAGCGCGCGCCAGCAACAGGAAGCAGACGACTCGCGTCACTAACGCACCACGGGTGACGGGAGATAAACTGTGAGGAGCTGCAGAGACGGACCGATCACTCACCCAGCACGATGGCCACGGTCTTCAGCAGGGACATCATGGTGTCGCGGTTCCGCCGCGGCCCAGAGCTGTGCCGCGACATCCTCATGGTCCTCTGCCTCACGTACATGAAGATGTGTGCGTACAGTGTCACCATGACAACAAAGGTCACCAGGTTGAAGACGGCCCAGAACACCAGGTAGGAGTTGCTGTAAAGCGGCGCCATGTTGGAACAGGACCTGATGCTGCAGATGCAGTTCCAGCCCACGCTGGGAATGGCCCCCATGACGATGGACATGGTCCAGATGATGACGATCACCACCACCACGCGGCGGTTGCTCATGCGCGTGTGCAGCTGCATGCGGAACACGGTGATGTGGCGCTCGATGGCGATGGCCAGCAGGTTGGCCACCGACGCCGTCAGGCTGGTGTCGATCAGGCCCTGGCGCAGCAGCCACGTGGACACGGTCAGGCGCCGCGTGTTGGGCCCCGTGTTGAACATCAGGTAGAAGTAGGCCAGGCCGGCGAAGAAGTCGGCCGCCGCCAGGTTGGCCATCAGGTAGTAGATGGGGAAGTGGAAGCGGCGGTTGACGTAGATGGCCACCATCACCAGCAGGTTGGCCAGCATGATGAAGATGCAGACGGTGATGCCCAGGCCCATCACCAGCCGGCTCACCGTGTCCCAGTCCGTGGCCAGGTGTTTACCGCTGCGGTTGTAGAAAAAGGCAATGGTCTCGTTGAAGTAGCACTGTTCCTCATCCATGGTGCTAGTGGTGCGTCCTGGAAGACAGAGGGTGTGGGGGTCAGGGCCAGTTATGATGAGAAGCTGTTCTGACATGCAGGAGATTTATAGGGAGGCTGATTATCAGTCAGATCACGTCCTTCCTGTTTTCATCCACCTGGAAGGTAGCGTTCAGGCCGAACGTGTGATCGCAACGGTCAGATAGGAATAAACAGGAAACCAACAGACGGGACTCTGGCACCAGGACAAACACACATCTACATTTTATCTTTTCTTAGACATTGCACCAAAATCCCTAAGGTTGAGGACTATTACAACGCAGAATTTGTGTTTCTGTGCTGTAGAGATGTGTAGAGTGTGTCTCTGTAAAAAAGAATCTCATGATAATTAT
The DNA here is from genome assembly GCF_900634795.4 of Betta splendens. Classification (NCBI taxonomy): domain Eukaryota; kingdom Metazoa; phylum Chordata; class Actinopteri; order Anabantiformes; family Osphronemidae; genus Betta; species Betta splendens. The sequence continues at coordinate 1,843,822 of NC_040892.2, read as the reverse complement.
TTCCAGTGTAAACTTTGCTGTCCATGTATTTCTATGCTTCAATCATATTACGCTTTCATAAAGTTGACCAGAAACATGTGGGCCTGAACTGCTTCATTTGGGTTTAGCCTGTGTGTGTGTGTGTGTGTGTGTGTGTGTGTGTGTGTGTGTGTGTGTGTGTGTGTGTGTGTGTGTGTGTGTGTATGTGTGTGTGTGTGTGTGTGTGTGTGTGTGCGCAAACATGCTTTTTCACATCGTGCTTCAAGAGCAAATAAAGTTAGTAAGTAGCACCAGCAGCAGTCTGTGGAAACACATCTCTTTGGATTTACCTTCTAACACAACCCTGCCAAAACCCACCTGCAAACAAAGAGGACTGATATATATATAATATATATATATATATATATATATATATATATATATATATATATATATATATATATATATATATATATATATATATATATATATATATATATTAGAAATTCACACACAAAAAAAAGTTTTTGTGTAATGAGGGAGTGAAAACCTGGAATTGATGCTAGTGATGTTCTTTCACTCCCACACTTCAAAAGCAAAACACTAAATCTGATTGTAGGATACTATTATGTCACGTACACTCATCATTCTGGTATCATGCTGGTATCTTCATCATCATTTATTTCTACTTTTGCTCCATAGGTCATTATATTATGAGTTTAGGATATAAATGAGTGAAGGTATCACCTTGATGATTTAAATACTTCCAATGAAGTGTATATCTGGATTCCTCTCAGAAACTTGGCAGTTCACCAACCTACAGAACGTGTGTGCGTTAGAGCATGAAATAATAATAATAATAATAATAGTGTTGACAGGCTGTTAGAATTTCTTGCCTTATTCTTTTGAGGTTATGTTGGATGTCTATGACTTGAAAAAGGACATTTTCAAACTGTGTCATTGGGGTTTTTTAATTGCTACTTCCATTCCCTCAGCCATTAGCGGCAGCACCAGTGACAGCTGAGGGTCCGGACGGAACTAAAGCAGGATGAGTGCACCATGAGTGAGTCTCACTTCTATTAAAGCTCATTTATCTGAAGTTTCTGGTCATTAGACGTCCGGCGGGAGCGGCAGCAGGACATGAGACGCCTGAGGCGAGTCATCAGTACTAGAAAGTGGAGGAAGTGTCACTGGCCTCTCAGTTCACATTCCCAACACTTTCATCAGAGCCTTGGAGTCTGCAGACGGAGATCCTGTCATTGTGTGTGTGTGTGTGTGTGTGTGTGTGTGTGTGTGTGTGTGTGTGTGTGTGTGTGTGTGTGTGTGTGTGTGTGTGTGTGTGTGTGTGTGTGTGTGTGTGTGTGAATGTTTGCTTGCAACAGCTGGTGGGCGGGTCTTTTAAAAGGCTTAGATTGAGCAACAAAGAGGACGAAAAGGGGGGATTTTAGTATCTACGTCCCTGTATCTTTGTATCTGTGTGTGTGTGTGTGTGTGTGTGTGTGTGTGTGTGTGCGCGAGAGACAGAGAGTGGAGTCCAGTGTGTTTGTGTATACACTGTGCTGAACCCTGGGTGCTAGACACAGAGAACAAAACCCTCGCTGTGCTTAAGTGTGCGTCGCCACACTCTGCTTCTGCTCGTTAGTAACGTGTGATGAAGTCTGGCCGAGAGGAGACGGAGAAGAAAGTGTGTTTTGTGTGTGTGTACATGTGTAACGGGCCGTGAAAAGACCACCCTGGAATCCACACGGGTGAGGTCATAACTCAAACACAGCAGCCGGGCTGGAACCGCGGATTCATTACGTACAGATAATTAACAGACAGACACACTTTATCAGTTATCTGCAAAAAACGCGATGAACCCAAAGTGACATTTAATGACACACCCTTCAGAGCAGCGCTTTCCACAAGCACTCAGCACCAGAAACAAACACTCCCCGCGTCAGGCGGCGCGTGCTGACTAAGCACAAGAGGAAGAGAAGAAGATGTTACGACGGGAGGAACAGTCGCATGTTCATGTTCAGGCTCGGGCACAGAGTCCTTACGCAGCGCTAGAAAATGATGACGGGAGCAAAGGAGGAAACAGTTCAACGCTGAAGAAGCTCAGGGAGGAATTATGGGTCATAAAAAGTAATATGTGACTTTAGCAGCGGAGGTTGAGTGCAGTCGTGGCCCGACCATAATCATACGTGTTGGTGACCACGGCGTCCCTCATCCTAACGAGGGGAACTGCACGCCGAGCGCCTCCACGTGTATTTACCCAAACAAGCGGCTTATCACTTACACTGAGCTCAATTATCCCTGACGGAGCAGCACAAGAACTATTGAGAATGAATATATGATGTTAAACTTCACCATCAGGTCCAACTTGGGAAGAACCGCTTTGTGTTTCCAGCCTCATTACTTAACAACGCACATCTGCATAAGTCTCCAGTATCGATCCTCACCTTAAGAGCACGAAGCCTCATGTGATTAGCCTTTGAAAGCTTTAGCCATTAGCGGCTAATTAGCATTTCCTTTGGTTTTGGTTTTCAATCACACTGAGAATCTAATTAATTATTGACAATAAACCTTTCTGGTCTGAGTGGCAGCCGAGGACCAGTTCTGCTGGATGGGAGCGGTTCTGTGGCTTCTGACACCAAACCAGTCCCGTTACTGGTTTCAGCGTAAAGGGATGCTCATGCCATCAAGAAATGCTGCTTTAAACCCCTTTTATTAGCGGTGTGTGTTGTTACGACGTCCTTGGAGCCAGAGGTGCAAACGCGAAGCGCGACAAGAAGATCTTCATTCAAGTACAAATGTCTGCAGCGAAATCAGGGATCTGCTCCATTAGCTCCAGTTGAGTTGAACAAAGAAGAGGAGGAGTTCAGTGACCTGTATTTTGTGTTTCCTCCCTGAACATGAATTGTATTAACTAACAAACTAAACACATGCAGTAGTTTAGCTACACAATCAAATCCTTGATGGTGATTTGGTGCTGAGTGGAGCTCCCCTTCTTTGTGTCTCTCATGTGCGACTTCCATCTGTCCTCGTTTCTTGCATATCGTGTTTCTGTCTAGTTTTCTTTATTTCCCAGCTTCCTCCCTCCATCTGGCACTTGTTTCCTTCACGTCGCTCGCTCGTCCCTTTTCTCCCCACGCTGGTGATTTCCTCTGTTTCCCAGTCTCACCTTTTCATCTGGTCTCTCCTTTCCTCTCAGCTTTTTCACCCAGTCTGACTCCTCGGTCTCTGACCCCCCCCCCCCCCTCTCATCCTCCATCCTTTTTTCCTTTTTTCTGTCTCCATCAGAGCTTCTCCCGCCCCCTTTCTTCTTCTGTTTCTCATTGAACCCCTCTCCGGGCGTCTTTCTCTCGTTTTCCCCTTCTACTCATCTTCTTCCATATCTCCTTTCCGCTGCTTTCCTCTCCACCTCTCTCCACCTCCTCCTCCTCCCCCCGGTCGCCTCTTTGCCAACTCTCCGCACAATGTGCCCATTGTTTCCGTGCTCCCACCCCAGAGAGCAGAGAAACAGGACTTTCTCTTTAACATCATGGGCGACTGCACACATATCGCACACAGAGCCTCGCTCTCACACTGACTCTCCAGCAGTTCCCGTGTAGCAGCAGAACCCGGGACAAGCGCTGGATTGAGGGTCGGCGTTGAGTCATGTGTGACTGTACAGCCTGATTCACGGCTCACCAGAGGATGATACCCGTCCCAACACTCGGGCACCAAACGACGCACGTTCAGTGCTTAACTGCGATGAAGAACACAGTCTGACACTGGGTTTGCCTGGAATAGGTTTCTGTTTCTGTTTCTGTTATATGCATAATTACCCGTATGCATATAAATAGACTAAGAAAACCCCCTGACCTCATGAGAGACGAATACAGACACTTACTGTATTTACTGCACAACAACTAAAAACAATACAAAAATAACTTAGATAAAAGTAGCAAAATCCAGACTCTGTGCCTCAAACGATTCACTATAAACATGTTGAGGGTGACGGGTTTAGTTTTATGCAGCAGCTTCACCACCAACAGAAGCAACTGGAACATGCGACGTATTCTGACACAACCATCGTTACTCTCCACTGAGAATGAGTCAACACGTCGCCTCTGATGACACAGCTCCACAGAGGCAGGCTGAGTGTTCAGTTCATGCCGGCCTCTGGTTTGCTCCAAGCCACTAAATGCAATGTTTTATTCCAACAAAACAGCCAGAACCATAAATAACAAGCAAAAGACTTCACTAATTTCATTCAGCGAAAGCTTATTGACAGCTGAGATCTGACTTAAGATTCTGATTCACTGAGCAGAATGCTGCATCTCCCTCCATTTTCCAAATGTCCATAATAAGCTTCTTCATGCTAACATCTCTATCTGGCTGTGACCTCTCCCATATGTCACGATTAAGCATGTTTCAGTGGAGGAACTAGCAGGAAAATGAAACCATTAAGAGGATGTTTTGGACACCAATAGTACAGTACAGTACAAAAATGTGATTTTTTTGGCATCTATTTTTTAATGACTTCTTTATTTCGCAATAGCCTTCTTCTTCTTCTTCCATCTGTGTCACGTTCCCCTGCTGTTTATTGGTGGGTGTGTTCCATCATCATCTAATGAAATCACACTACTGGAGACGTATCCCACAGATTACATCACCGGAGCTCCGACCCAGCGGGAGCTTGCGTCAGCGCAGCTGAAGATTTAGCCTAAAAGCATTCTTCCAGTTGATTCGTCGGTGAAGTCTCTGGACGTGCGCCGTAAACAAAGCCGCTCTGCGAGCTCTGACTTTAATACGCATCAGACTGCACGCAGGTAAACAGCACGGCTGCGTATGCATAAACAAACATACGCTGAGAGCTGAGCGTGTTTATGGTAAATGTGAGCTGAACCGATAATTCTGAGGCTGCAGATCTGAGGTCATCTGACCCGTTTGCTTGTTAGCCTTTCTTTTCAACGTGCCCCAGGTCCCGATTTTAGCACAATGCAACCTCTCCTCTGGAAAAGACAACCAAGGAGTTTTTATGGCCACGCATCGGAATGCTGCAGCCCGGCCAACGCGCTTTTATTTATAGAGACAGAAGACGGACGAGGGAAAGCCTAATTATTAGGACCCAGTGCAGCGTGGCACAGCCTCATATCAGCCCTGATTGTGCTTTAGACTCAGAGAGAAGCTTGATGTGGTCTTTTAACACAATGAAACGAGTTTTCATTCAGCGCCACAACTTGGAGCCTCAAGGCCTCCGCTCGCTGACCGCCCCCTGAACCGGCGCTCAACCATCGCTCACCAGGGTTCAAGTCCGGGCTCGGTGCAGAGCCACTGCAGGACAATGTGAGGCCGCGAGCGCAGCCCTTCCATTCGAGCCGCGTCAGGTCGCGTGTTTAGAGGTACTGGCAGATGGAAAGAGAAGCTTTGCCTCCGCTGAAACCGTGCAGCTCTAGAAAAGTCTTCATGTGAGTGTTTGATTACATTTGGGGCTTTTCACATTTGCTGGTGCTCATTGGCTGTTTTATGTCGTTCTGTACCACGGTGCTGTGTCAAACAGTAACAGACGGTTACTTCAGCTGTGTGTAAATCTCTTCATATTCCTTCACTTAAGGTCAGAGTTAAAGCTCATTTACTTCGTCTTTATATTTTAGTGACCTTACTTCCGTAAAAAAACAAATAGGTCATCACTGCACGATCTGCCGTGTGGGATATTTATAAAATGAAGTACTCAGAGATATTCATAACTGTTTTGCTGTGTCTAAAAATTATTTCCTTATTATTACAGAGATTGGTTCCTTTTTTTGGCTTCTACATGACATGAAAAGTCTGGACTTTAAAAGTGTGGTGAAACCTGAATCTGTGGCCGCTCCGGCTGCACATGGCTCATTCATGGCTTGTGCCATGTGACCATCAGCTGATGAGAACAGCTGGTCGCTCAGACCAGTGCCCTTTGTCTGAATGGCATTGTTCGTGTGCGTCTCAGGAAGTCGACTACAAGACAATTCAGCCTCAATATCATATCTGTGGATGCACATTTCACAGTAAATGTAAACTGTTTGGTCTTTTTGAGGGTCCATGAGGGACATCTTTTCAGAGCGTGTGGGAGCGGGTTATGAATAAACAGCCGATTTCAAAATAAAAGCTAACAGCAGTTGGCCTGAGCGATGTGTACAAGCAGGTTGAGAAGCAGACAGCTCTGTGCGTAAGCTGCTGGAGCCAGCTGTCGGTCCGACCAGAGGCTGGGATCACACGCCACTCATTCTGACCACTATGACCAGTCAACCTGACGGACTGGGACCTGTTGTGGGGACTGGGAGATCAGCTGTCAGTGGGATGACAGACTTACTGTGGTCAGTTATTTTATATTGGAGTTTCAGTCTTGAGAGGATAA
>NC_040892.2:1820000-1832500 GCF_900634795.4 Betta splendens | reverse complement strand
TAAAACTGAGTTTTGGTTCGGATTAGAGCAAAGGTTAGACGTCTGCCTCTAGTTGTGATGGTTGGGTGAGGGGGTAGAGAGGCATTATGTCAATGGAGGTCCTCATAAGTACAAGGATGTGTGTGTGTGTGTGTGTGTGTGTGTGTGTGTGTGTGTGTGTGTGTGTGTGTGTGTGTGTGTGTGTGTGCGTGCGTGCGTGCGTGCGTGCGTGCGTGTGTGTGTGTGTGTGTGTGTGCATGATGTGCCCAGTGATGGGTAAATCTGTTTGCTTTAGGTGAACGTGTCAGAAGACTTGTATGACCTCAACACTATACTTATGCTCTTGTTGCGATAGAAGCTCCTCTATTTCACACAAATATAACGGAGCTAATTTAAACTGCGGTGAGCCTCAGTGGAAAGCAAACATCAAGCAGGCAGCCAAAGGAGAATCCCTACTTCTACATGGAGGACTCAGGCTTCGGGCTCCTCTGAGGATGGACTTGATATTATACAGCTAGTTCCTAATCAATGCTAGAAGGAGCCAAAGAGCTAACGATGACTGAAATTCATTTTGACTCATGCAAAGTAAAAGCAAAGTAAGATGCTTGACTGATCTGACAAGCGAATGAGGAGTTAAGGGGTCTGAAATGAGAAGGAGGGAGAGAGGAAATGGCAGAAAAAGGCAGCAGTGGGTCTTTGGGAGGAGGAGGGGGGCTACATAAACAGCCCGGGGCAGCTGGGGGGGATGACATCATCAGAGTAAACACAACTCCAAGGTAGGGGCATGAAAAGAGGTGATTATAGTGATTACTGATAGAGATATAACATGTTGGGATATTTAAAAGCTTTTACTAAATGAACCCGAATGTCTGGAAGGACAATGCTTCACTGTGGCGACTGATTGAATCGACACTAAGCAAAGAGCTCAGAGCTTGTTGCCGCTGTCGCATCACTGAGCAACAAACGGGATAATTTCCAGGTGTTGAGAGAGAACGCTTCCTGTGTTTGTTTGGTCTGTTGGAGGTTCACTTTGCTCTTCAGTGACAGATTTTCTATCTTGGCTTTATTCTCTTACCTCTACATTTTTGCTCGGTGGCTAAAAGAGTTCACTGAATTCCCCAAACAGACGAAGCTCAGAGGAGACGAAGGCCCAAAAACAGACGAAGCCCCAAAAACAGAAAAAGCCCCAAAAACAGACAAAGCCTCAAACAGACGAAGCCCCAAAAACAGACGAAGCCCCAAACAGACGAAGCCCCAAAAACAGATGAAGCCCCAAAAAACAGACGAAGCCCCAAAAACAGACGAAGCCCCAAAAACAGACGAAGCCCCAAAAAACAGAAGAAGCCCCAAAAACAAACAAAGCCCTAAAAACAGACAAAGCCCCAAAAACAGACGAAGCCCCCAAAACAAACGAAGCCCTAAAAACAGACAAAGCCCCAAATAGACAAACCCTAAACAGACAAAGCCTCAAAAAGACGAAGCCCCAAAAAGACGAAGCCCCAAAAACAGACAAAGCCCCAAAAAGATGAAGCCCCAAAAACAGACAAAGCCCCAAAAAGATGAAGCCCCAAACAGACGAAGCCTCAAACAGACAAAGCCCCAAAAACAGACGAAGCCCCAAAAACAAACGAAGCCTCAAAAAGATGAAACCCCAAAGACGAAGCCCCAAAAAGATGAAGCGCCAAACAGACGAAGCCTCAAACAGACGAAGCCTCAAACAGACGAAGCCTCAAACAGACGAAGCCTCAAACAGACGAAGCCCCAAAAACAGACAAAGCCCCAAAAACAGACGAAGCCCCAAAAACAGACGAAGCCCCAAAAACAAACGAAGCCCCAAAAACAGACGAAGCCCCAAAAACAAACGAAGCCTCAAAAAGATGAAACCCCAAAGACGAAGCCCCAAAAAGATGAAGCGCCAAACAGACGAAGCCTCAAACAGACGAAGCCTCAAACAGACGAAGCCTCAAACAGACGAAGCCCCAAAAACAGGCAAAGCCCCAAAAACAGACGAAGCCCCAAAAACAGACGAAGCCCCAAAAACAAACGAAGCCCCAAAAACAGACAAAGCCCCAAATAGACAAACCCTAAACAGACGAAGCCCCAGCGTCTCAGCGCTCACCTCCCTCTGTCGCCACCATCGCTCCTGTTGTCAGGATGCAGCTATCAGAGACACTGTGCAGATGAGCTGGTGCTGATCCGTTAACAGCTTCGAAGCAGAGGATGTGCTCCCTGTGTGAGGATCACAGCCTCCAAAAGCTCCTACTAAAGCATGGTCCAAAGCCCACGAAGGCACTCATACGCTTCCAACATATAAGAGTGCACATTTTTAAAGATTACACTCTCATAATTTGACCTTTGGGAGTAAATCTTTCCTCAAAGGCTTTATAATTTTCATCAGATTTTTCCAGTCTGCAGCTATAATGGTTTCATCACTGTTGGGTCTGAAAATACCACAACAGCACTGATACACACAGAGACGAGAACAATATAGCACACTGAGAGCCAACCAGAGATTTTACTTGGCCAAGGGGAGTTCGCCTGAGATCTTAGCGTTGTAAGCGCTTCACTCAGAGACCAACCAACTCCAACGAACTTCCCCAAAGCACAACATTTTATTGAAGCTTGTACACGCCTCCATCATCACATCATCACATCATTGCTGAACATGCAGAAACACACACATTAGGCATAGCAGTACTCCTCCAACCCCTCTTGTGGTTTTGAACCCCTACGCCTGCGTAGGAGCACAGAGCAAATGGCAAATGTGACAAAATTGTTCTTCGTATATGACAATACTTGAAAACTTGTGGTTAGAAGTCTGTGCACCTGTCAATGGGGTTATAAGGCACAGCAAATGCAAACCATAAATGGAAAATGTAAAAAAGGTAAATGATGCATATAAATGATTAGATGAATATAATAAATGAGATGAATAATAGATAAAAATATATTTTCTCCAACATTCCCCCCTGTTTGTCATTACAAGGACAATTAAACATTAGTATCACATCTCGCTGAATCACTTTTCAATGTGAACGTCAAAACATTGTATCAACTTTATAAGACCTTTTGTAAAACCTTTCATGGTAAGGCATGGGTGTAGCATAGAGTGTCAGGTGAGAAGATGAATGTGGCATGTGAGAGCACACAAAACAATTCGATTTATTGTATACTTTAGCTAACACCTTGACATAACGATACCACATGTTGGTCTCGAACGGGTGCTTGTGGTTGGGGTCCAAGTTCTTCCAGTTCCAGTCGTCCACTGGCGTACCAGTCCATTTCTTCACTCTAAACAGATTCAGCATCTGGCCATCCCACAGTACATTGAGAGCAAACAAACCAATCATGAAGATTGTGACACAGACCACTACCCGGAGCTTACCCACTGGTGCCATAGCTGGGAGCGGGGATCAGTTGGTTTCTTCGGCGACCAAAGGTTTTGATACCGGTCGACTTCCACCCCTACTCAGTGCCAACCAGGGGAATCACCCTCTTGCAGTGGTTTTGATGGATCCACGTAGCTCTCTCCTCGATCTTTACAGCCGTCGGTGTAGTGAGTACCACAGTGTATGGCCCCTCCCACCGCGGACTTGACCACGTCTTTCGTTTGATGGCCTTGATGAGGATCTGGTCACCTGGCTCGATCTTCTCCTCCTGCTGAGACAAAGCAGCGTCTGGCAGCTTATTTGCATTCACAATCTCTTTTTCCTTCAACAGGTTAGCCATCCACTCTGCTAGTGTCTGGCTCTCCTTCTTTTCTTTGACATCAGTCATTATAGGTAACACAAACGGTCTACCATAAATGATCTCAAAAGGTGTTAAACCATTCCCTGTTGGAGTGATTCTCATGTACATTTTACTAGGTCCAGGCACTCTGGCCAGGACCTCCCAGTCTGTTCCATAGTTTTCTTCAGTCTCAGTTTAACTGTACCATTTGTGCGTTCTACCAGCCCTGCACTCTGTGGGTGGTAAGAACAGTGATTTTTCAACGTGATGCCTAAGTGGGTGGCCACTTGTCTTATCACTTCGTTCACGAAGTGTGGCCCATTAACCCTGTAGATGACCTGTGGAATGCCATGTACAGGAATAATGATTTTGCACAATGCTTTAGCAACTGTCAACTGTCCCTTGTGCATTATGTTTACAACATGTTAAACATGCTCTGCAAAACTGTTTGGCATAGGAATTAAACCCATGTGTGAAAAAGTGCTGTTCCACCGTTCTCATCATTCCCCCTGTGGAGACGTGGCAAGGCCCATGGCTCAGCACGGCAACGGTGTGGAACAGGTTTCGTGGTAAAACCGGTTTGGAATTTACTTTGTAAATTCCATCAATTAAAGCTGCGCCCAGCTTAATCCATCATTTCTGTTCAGAAGTCGGTGATTGGCATTGCATACCCTTAATCACCTGGATGTCTAAAGGTTCTTTAGGACTTTGTGAAATAGCCGTTAAGGTCAAAACACCATGTTTGCCTTCCGCAGCCTCTTTAGCTATTTTGTCAGCAAAAGCATTGCCCTGTGAAACAGGGTCTTTCCGTTTGGTGTGTGCAGCGCATTTGCACACAGCGATAGACTTAGGTAATAACACGGCTTGTAGCAAGTCTTTCAACAAATCTGCATGTGTTGTTCCCCTTCCTCTTGTGTTGGAATTAGTGTAGAAGGGTTTAGCGTGTTACACCGCTTGATGGTGATATTCGCCTGTGACATAAGTGTTACCAAATTTGAAAGGTGTCGTGCAGGTGACAGGAAGGACATCTTGGTCTGCGTCAACAGCATGTCTACAGCGTGTGGTACTAGCAGCTCGAGGGTGTGAAACAACACCACTTCCGCTGAGCAGTGCACTGCAAGGGCAGCTGCACACACTGCTCGTACACAGGATGGTAAAGCGCATGCAACAGTGTCTAAACGCTTGGAATAATAAGCTACAGGCTTGTAGCGGCCTCCTGTTTGTTGGGCCAACATAGAAGTCATGAAATGGCCTTTACAATCAACTGTTTGAACAAACTGTTTTGAATAGTCTGGTAAACTCAATACTGTAGCACCAGTAAGAGCTTGTTTCAGTGAAGTGAAAGCTTCTTCAGCTTCTGAAGTCCACTCTATATTCTGCTTCATGGACATGGGTTGGGAGTAGATCACATCTAACAACGGTTGTGTTATTTGTGCATAGCTCGGCAACCATAGTCTGCAGTAGTTGCATCACCCTAGAAACTGCATCATCTGCTGTTTCGTTTGCGGTTTAGGAGCATTTAAAATAGACGCTTTTCTGTCGACCGTCAAGCTGCGACCGCAAGGTGACAGTTCATGTCCTAAAAAGGTCACTGTCTGTTTGACCCACCGCAACTTTGAAAGCGAAGCTTTGTTTCCCGTCTTTGCTAAATGACGGAATAATGCAAGTGCAGCAATCTCGTTGTTTTGCTTAGTATCAGAAGCAATTAAAATGTCATCCACGTAAACTAACAACTGACTATGGCCTGGCATTTCAAAGTCTGAAAGACAATTCTGTATTTCTGTAGAAAAGATGGTTGGGCTGTCACAATATCCCTGTGGTAACCTGGTGTAGGTGTATTTCTTTCCCTGATAAGTGAACCCAAACCATCCCTGTGATTCTTTAGCTAATGGTATGGAAAAGAATGCATTGCTCAGATCCACAACTGTAAACCATTGCTTATCTGGTTTTAGCTGGTTAAGTAATGTGTGGGGATCGGGCACACACGGAGCACGGCTCTCAACTGCTTGGTTTACTGCTCTTAGATCTTGAACCATTCTCCATGCCCCTGATTTTGCTTTCTTAACAGGAAAAATCGGAGTGTTACACTGAGCATCTGGGGATTCTATAATAATGCCTGCTTTTATCATATCATCAATGACTGGTTTTATACCGGTTAATGCATCTGGTTTCAATGGATATTGACGTATGCGGGGACGGTAATCAGTTTTAGCTTTAATCACCACTGGTGTAGCAGTGGTCATTAACCCTACATCTGCTTTCCCTTTCGACCAAAAAGAATCTGGAACCTGTGATAAAAGGGGATCGGGCAGTGTGCACGAAGCAAGTCATTCTCCCGCCTCATGTGGGACATCCAAATAGACACGGGGAGAGGTAGTTACCTCCCATCCTAAAGGTCTCATATAGATGGAGTGTGTCGATTCGTCAATCAGCCAACCATCCTCGATGTCCTTCCAACAGGGGATTTGTGCTGCGTTAAAGACGAAGTCCCCGATGTCATTCCACTTCTGCAGTGAAGCTTTGGTTACTGACACGAGGGGTAGAACCCTGCACTTGGAAAAGTTCAAGTGCTTGCTCGCTGAGCTGAACTGCACACCCTGTCATGCCCTTTTTGTCAGTGTACATGGCATTTAGAGTCACGCTCTGGGGGCCCAAATTAAAAACCTGGCTGTCATAAACAAAATCTGGCCCTGGTGAATGTTTGTATCTCAAGGTAATGTGAAACTTTTCTAAAGACTGAGGTGTAAAGGGTCCCTTCTGACACTCAATAGCTAGGGACAATAACTGTTCAGAAGCGTGTGTGGGGTCTGGACTTGGTAGATCTAATGTCCAGTAGTAATGTGGTTCTTCAATGCTATGTAACGGTAGGGTCAGTATTTCTTCACCTTTGCCTATAGCAACCATACCTTTGGAAGTGGGGACAATAACTGTATCTGAAATAGCTGAAATCAGCTATGGTGTGGTGAAAACCCCCCATCAGCGCTTGTTTTAGCTGCTGCTGATAGGGTGAGTCATCAGCGGTGTCCTCGGTTAACCCGCTGTGGTTTCGAAACACTTCCTCTAACCGCGCTCTGTACTCAAACACGTCTTCACCTTCTTTTTGTCTGCATTGCGCAATTTTAGCATAGTTTTTTTTTCTTTCACAACTTTTTCATGTTTTCATGCACCATCTCTACTTGGTGTTTCCATGCACTGCTTTTAGCTGGTAGATTTGTGTCGCATGCATTTTTGCCAGTAAAGTCACCTTTCACTCTGCCCCAGTTGAAGGTCAGAGACTTTCTAAAAGTTTGATCAACTTACCAGCCATTGAGTCCAAACGAATCAATCAACTGGCGATGTTTATCAACCCAGGCATCTACATCTAATTTTGGATCACCTAAGCTTTTGCACGCTTCGGTGCAGTCTGCTTCGGTCCAGGGCCGGAAGACATAGATTGTCTCTCTGTCATCATAAGCACCTGAGGCTGTCGTTGCCCCAAAATGCGGATTTGCAACCTCTACGAGGGGGTAGAATTCTCCGTTTGCTCCCCCTGGGGTGGGTGGGTTGGGAGCAGGACAATCATAATTTCTGTCAACTATGTTACAGTATATTGTTGTTTGAGGGGTTTCAGATCAGGATAATGTGTTGGTTCTCCTAACAGTAAGGAGTGAAGTTCACCTTTGTGAGCTGTTCTGGTATGTTTGGCTATGGGGTCAGCTCTAGCAGCTGCACGTTCATTAATATCCAGGTTTTCTACTGCTCTCTGGCATTCGAGCACTTTTTCTTCAATTTCAGATTTCCGATCTGATCTCTGTCTTCTCTCTTCGCTAATTCTCGCACCTTCACTAGCACAGACGGTTTCCTCGTCTGGCTTCACCACAACAGCTGCCTCTAGGGCAAGCCGTTCACGCTTCATATCTAATTTTTTCTGAATATCCTGTCTCCGCTTAAACGCTTGCTCTCGCCACTTCACAGCCTCCAACAATTGCAGGTGTTTTTCTTTGTTTTGGGCTCTGCGAGTGTTAAGAGTCTCAACCTTTAATCTCTCAACTAGTTTCTCACACGGACCGCAAATCAGTTTCCCCTCAAACCCGTACTTCTTTTCCCACAGTTTCAAAAATCTAGTACTGCCAGGTGAAAATTTCTCCATGTACTTGGAGTCACCCTCCATGGTGGCAGGTTTGCTTTTCCCGTTACCCATTCTGAACAATCTTTTTGTTATTCAAGTGTAAACTCTTTTCTGGTCAGGATCAACGATCGGTCACAATGTCTGCAGGGATCATCGACTACACCAGGCTTCTACAGAAACTAGTTTTCTGCGGATGTAGCTGTCCCAACAAACCAACCTCTCAACTTTGATCCAAACCCACGTCAAACAAACAAGACAAACAGGACAATCCCTGCGACTCCCACTAAGGAGTTAAATGCGCTTAGGGACAATGGTCAAGCGTAGAGTTTGCGTTAGCACCGTTAGGTTTCCACTCTACATAGACCCATTCATACAATCATTCACATGTTTTGTTAACGTCTTAACAATTACGCTGGAATTACGGCTCCAGTCAACCCAGTCGATCCAACACGACTCTAGATTAGTCGATCCAACACGACTCTGGAATTACGGCTCCAGTCAACCCAGTCGATCCAACACGACTCTGGAATTACGACACTTAGTCAACCTTTAGTTATTTATCCTGGCATTCCGGGCCCAGTCAACCCCATTCATGGCATTACGGACACTCACTTATTGGTGCTGTATTGCTTGTCTCCTGGAACTCGTCATCAACGCCGCTGGAGGGAAGATCAGGATCTATGCCACCGACCCAGCGACGAATTCACGCCCCAGGATTTTGTGTCGGACGAGTAGTTGTCCGGCTGACGTCAGACTTCGGTGTTCCGTCACCTTCCTCCCACGACGTGGACTGTTGAGCTCCGGCTCGAAGGACCAAATTATGTTGGGTCTGAAAATACCACAACAGCACTGATACACACAGAGACGAGAACAATATAGCACACTGAGAGCCAACCAGAGATTTTACTTGGCCAAGGGGAGTTCGCCTGAGATCTTAGCGTTGTAAGCGCTTCACTCAGAGACCAACCAACTCCAACGAACTTCCCCAAAGCACAACATTTTATTGAAGCTTGTACACGCCTCCATCATCACATCATCACATCATTGCTGAACATGCAGAAACACACACATTAGGCATAGCAGTACTCCTCCAACCCCTCTTGTGGTTTTGAACCCCTACGCCTGCGTAGGAGCACAGAGCAAATGGCAAATGTGACAAAATTGTTCTTCGTATATGACAATACTTGAAAACTTGTGGTTAGAAGTCTGTGCACCTGTCAATGGGGTTATAAGGCACAGCAAATGCAAACCATAAATGGAAAATGTAAAAAAGGTAAATGATGCATATAAATGATTAGATGAATATAATAAATGAGATGAATAATAGATAAAAATATATTTTCTCCAACAATCACTAGCTCCTGACCATCAGCTGCTGCGTTTGTGTTGTTGTTAGGATGCTAGCACTAGGATGCTAGCACTAGGATGCTAGCACTAGGACGCTAGCGCTAGTACGCTAGCGTGGCCCCCGTCAGAGCGGCGCGGATGGAAAAGCCATTACAGCTGAGAGAAAGGCCTTTTATTTGGAGAACCCAACTCAGGTTCACATCAGGAACCAATTTGCTGCTAAAGACCCGTCCCCACCTCCACCTTTCTCTGTCCATCCCCCACCCCTCTCTGGCTCCATCCCTCCCTCCCTCCCTTTCCTTCCTTTCTTCATCCCGCTCTTTTCCCCCCTCGCTGGCACCTCACTCTTTATCTAACCCTCCTCTCCCTTCCTGTCTTCCTGTCTATCTGCTTTCACTAGTTTCTCCTCCACCCTTTTCCTGGCAACTAACTTTACTTTTATGTTTTTCTCCAAATTTCTAAAATTTCCCACCACTATTTCTTTTCACTTTACTTCACCCAGCTCTTTCTACACTCCACTTATGTTTATCCTCCTAATTCCCTGTGAAGTGTTAGTATAGTCTGAAGCCGACTTGGACTCTGTATGTATAGAAACAAGAATTTCAGTAAAGAGATGTAATATTGTGTAATTGACACTGACGTGTAAGGGATTAGGTAAATTAGTGTTTAATATGATTTAAACAGTCTTCACATCAGAAAATAGCTGGTTTGGTGTTGGAATATGTGGAATCTCCGCCCGCAGGCATGGATGTGGTGAGGAACAAAGGCTCCGCATGCACACAGCAGCACACATTCACACCGAGCTGTGTCTGTGGTCAGATGTACACGCACCGCACGATGCCATGGCTGCGGTCACACACACACACACGCACGCACGCACGCACGCACGCACGCACGCACACACACACACACACACACACACGCACGTGCGCACGCATACAAACATGCACACACACACACACACAAACACACGCACGCGCGCACGCACACACCGTCTCCCAGCTCCTTGAACGGCTTCATTCTGTCTCATTGGTTTGAGTCTTCATAGAAACTTCATGAAGCACTTGGCTTTCAGACGTACTGTGTGTCTAGAAGGCAGCATGGCATCTTATGCTTCATGTCATCAGTCATCTAGCAGATTCAGAGCAATTTACCTTTGAATCTGATGAGTCAGAGAGAAGGAATTGATGAGTCAGAAGAAGTGTGTTCCTTCTAGATTTAACACATTTAACTTTAAGAAACAAAGTGTCTTTTGCTTTAGAAGCTACAGCAAATGTTTCACTATGTTGATCAAGTGGTTTTTCACACACACACACACACACACACACACACACACACACACACACACACACACACACACACACACACACACACACACACACACACACACACACACACACACACACACACACACACATTCTTGGATAAAGAGCTATTTGCTTTATGGCTGAAGGGAGGATGTGGAGCTACCACCCATTGTGTCCCGGTGCTGACTTTACGCTTCTCAGACACTGAGTGAAGAAACTTAGCCCTTAAAACTCCACGATAGAGACAACAAGCTCCAAATAAACATCAGGTATGAGCCACAGCCGCAGCTGGAGATCTGTCAGTCTGCACAAGACCAGTGGAAGTTCAGCACAGTACACGTTGTCTGAATAATCGTTTAAAAGACGAGACATTGGACTTTATACAGTTTTGAATCCTTTTCAGCGGCTGTGTTTGTTCTCAGACATGCGTTTAAGTCTCTGTTGTCGTGAAGTAGCAGCTCAGCATCACTGCGTCCAGGTCACATGCTGGAGTCTGGGACTCACTGAGGTCACCTGGTAGGAGTCATTCCTGCAGAGAAGATCGTGAGCTGCTTTGTTCGTGGTGCAGCAGTTAAACACACTGCACCAGAACCGGCCGCCCCACATGGACCGAACAGCTCCACACGGTGGACCGATGCTGAGACTCAGTGACTGTAGATGAATGATGAATGAAAGGAAGGAAAGGAGAAGTCACACGCTCGACCTTCTGCTCCCATCGACTGCGTGATTAAACTTTAGGTCACCGCTCACAGGAGAAATAATGGGATTCAACTACACACTTGTATTTACAGTAGAGCAAGATATGGAATTTAGCTTCAAAAATAAATTTGCTTATGGTTCAGTTGGCAACACCCTGTTTATTCTACAGCAAACCGAACGAGCCTATTTCTGGCCGGAGCCAAAATGATCGGTTTATTTCCACTCTGAGCATCTCCTGATGTGACACTTACTTATCGTTCCTTCCACCTCCCATTCTTTCTGGAGCTTTTCATCTACTTTTCACTCGCTCCTATCTCACATGTACGTGTATACGTGTATGTTTCCCTGCAGTCTGGTTAGTGTGATTTATGGGAAAGCTGCAGACTGCGGAGAGACTCTGGTTTCAGCTTTGAAGTCACAGCGACGACCACAGGACCTCTGACTAACACACACACACACACACACACACACACACACACACACACACACACACACACACACACACACACTCGACCTGTGGATTTAACACACACTCTCAGTTCCTATGCCAGAATCCCAAGTCAGCAACAGCGAGATGTGACAGACAGAGAGAGAGTGGGTGAGCGAGAAAAATAGGGCGAGAGAGGAAAGGAGAGGAATGATATTAAAAAGAGAGAGAGGAAGAGGGCGAGGGGAGAAGGAAGTGGTCCCTGCCCATAGAGGTAAAAGAAGCCCTTGTCTGTTTGAACAAAGTCACATTTTAGCTCCTGCTTGTCATTTACTCCCAGACATTCCTTGAACTTTCCTTCTGGCGCTGCACCAGCTTCGGCCCAGTTTATATGTGTTTAAGTCTGATGCCATGCAAACCAGAGCTGTGCCGATGAGAGATAGAGAGAGAGAGAGAGGAAGAGAGAGAGAGAGAGAGAGAGAGAGAGAGAGAGAGGGAGAGATGGGAAGATAGAGGGAGATAGATAGAGAGGAGATAGAGGATCATAGAGAGCTAGGCGATATCTCTACGATCTCTCTCTCTTCCTCTCTAGACTCTCGCTCCCTTCTCTATCTTCTACCTTCGCTCTCTTTCTCTCTCTTCTCTCTCTGCTCTCTCTCGCTCTCTCCTCTCTCTCTCTCTTCTCTGCTCTCTCTGTCTCTCTACCTTCTCTCTCTCGCACTCCTCTCTCTCTCTCTCGCTCTCGTCTCGCTCTCTTGCCTCCTCCCTCCTCTCTAGTCCGCCTCCTCTTCTCTCTTCTCTCTCGCTTCTTACTCTCTTTTTTTTTGTTTTGTTTTTTTTCTCTTTTCTCTCTCTTTGTTGTCTCGGGAGCGTGACGCTGTGAGATCTTTACCGTGTTTTCTAA